>NC_086328.1:62106422-62406422 GCF_036172605.1 Pelobates fuscus | reverse complement strand
GCGGAGGGTGCCTTCAAGCTTTCCCTTAGGAAAGCATTGGATCAGAAAATATTGGGAAAACTTACGGAAACCAGTAACTACATTTCTTCCTAAACACCTTACATCAATATACATCAACAGTCAATTTCTGGCATGTTAACCAGTTTATAAAATAAAATGGAGAGCATTTGCTATTCCCAGGATATTTTGAACTGTACAACTGCAAGCATCACTCGACTTATAGCAAAACTGTGTAATTGGAATTAAACATTCCAACTGATATTTCCATTTTAATAAGTCTTAACTTAAATGAAAGAAGACACATTTTGAGATTATCTGGACAGGGTGATTGAAAGAGGGCAATCGGATTATGCTAAGGCTGCAATATTGTGAAACTGAGCAGTTAGAAGTGCCAATTACCCGAAAGAAGACTGAAAGAAATCATGGTGCTCAAAAGGAAGTAAAAGAAGAATTGTTATAGTGGAAACATTTAGCTTCAATAAACTAGTGCAGGCACTCCAGATGTTTTGGACTACACCTCCCATGATACTTAGCCAGCATTACGGGTGTAAGCATTATGGGGGATGTAGTCCAAAACATCTGGAGTGCCGAAGGTTGCCTATCCCTGAACTAGTGTTTAGGTAGCAGGAAGGATGAGGTACCAGAAAAGGAGAAATTAGTAAGTCCTTGGTTCATTTGGTGATGGGTTTTGAGATACTATTGAAACTAGCAATGTAACCATATTGAAAAGGCTCACATTATAATCTTGAATAAAGAAAGTTAGCCAGCTAAATATATTGAAAAAGATTACAGGCAAAATGTGGATAGGAGATACAATGATAGTGGTAGAAAGAAAAAAAGATGTGCAAGGCACAAATCTAAACTGTAGTAATGTGTCAAATATATAATTCAAGAAATTCAGATTCAGTGTTAGACTTCCTTTAAATATGGTTTGCTATCCTGTACCACCAATGAAGATTCAGGGTTACACATTTTTAATTATTTTATTTAAACTAATGAAGAGTGAATTACAGGTGTAATTATTTTTTTAAAGGTAGTTGACATTTTTTGTAATGGATGATGGCTATGAAAGGAGAGGAGATGGGTAAGAAGGCAGTGAGATATGTCGTCAAAATGACTGATGTTTCTGTTAGTGAAACAATAGTGTGTAAAGCTAGGTGGAAAGTATGGCAAGATTGTACCATATGGGCATTTGAATGGAAAATGTGAGTTAGAGAATAGATAAAGATGCCATCAATATTACCAGCTTTAGGAATAGTTAGGCTAGCCCACTGCATGGCCCAAGAAGGGTAATGTATGTTAATAAGGAGATTTTAGAGTTGGTAGGGCTTTTGAACAAGGATGTTGCCACCACAAAGGTTGAGGCAGGGTATTTCTGAAGAAAAATTGTGGAAGTGAGGATGCTTAGAAATCTTGAAACATAAAGCAAGAGTACATAGATGATAACCACAATATATAATAACATTAGATTAAAGATGCACACATCGTTTAGTTAAAATTAGAATACAGAGTGAAAAATGGAAAGTAAAGCTCAGGGATGTATAATGTCTACTTCAACACCGTTACCATAACCGTGTCCACTTCACAAAAGGAACAATTTATTCTAGACTATGCGCTAACAAGATGATTGGAAAAAAATGAATAGCTAAAATTAGGAGTGTGGTTTGCAGTACACATTAATGTCACAAAGTTTGTATACTTATTATAAGTGTCCCATATAGATGAACAGTCTCCCTGATGCTATTGACACTCAAATAGTGGATCTATATATTTGCACATGGTTTGGTTAGGATTATGGCTACATTTATGTATTTTAAATTAAATGAAGTTGGAATGCAAGGTATGATTTATTTGTTCAATCTATTAAATGTATACGGTTATAATGCACTGGTAGTCGAGTCCAAAGTGTAGTGTGTCTATCTGAATATCAGCAGTAATATATAAGAAATGCATATAAACTACTGATGGAAGCAAGCTATTTTTGCCTAGATTCATTTATATACAAGATTTCATTAAAAAGACACTCTAAGCACTAAAAAAAACTACTAATCAACGTAGTGGCCTTGCTGTCTAAATGATATCCATAACAAATTCAGTCTTTACATTTGTCAGCCAGTAAGCCTCTATTGACTGTCAGACAGCCACTAATGTGTGTTTCCTTCTAAATCTCTTTCATATTTTTGAAGTTCAAGTGCATATTGATGGCCTCAACTGTAATTATATCTCCATAGTAAAGCATTATAAGGCTTGAGGAAAATCTTATTGGCACAGTAAGTCAATTGCCGCACTGAATTGACCTGAGCTATTTCAAGTGATGATCTCATAAAAAGGTGGAGCAGCAGCAGGGATTTGACGTGGCAGGTAAGGTGAGTTTATCTTTTTTTTTGTTTTAATTTACAAATAGGGAGGCAGTAATCCAAAGCCACCAGGTACACTAAAATGTTCCTTCCTCTTGAGTGATACAAATTAGCATGCAAAGATAAATATAAGGGAACTAAGCAATGGGCTTATTTTTGGGGGGCATCTTTTTTAGCCAAAAACACAATTTAAACAATTGCAATAAATCATAAATGGACCACAACATGTCAGAAATTAAACATGGTCTGGTAGAAAATAAAAATAAAAAACATTGGGCTGGCAGAGAATATTAGAAAATAAATGGAAGAAAGTTTAACATATTGGAAGAAAAAAATAGTTCTGAATGGATGAATGTAATAGCATCCTATATAAACAGTTTGCCTGTTCTCTTTGCTGAATATATGTTGATGTATACAAAAAATAAACTAGAGTTTAACAAGGACCCTGCATGCCCTGTACAGCCCAGAACCGCTAGATCCCGATTGCAGTCAGAGAGCCTATTACTTCCTGCACTCTTTCTGCACACCTCCCTCGCGACACTGCAGTGAGGCAACAGCTGGAATATGACATCATCTTGGCATCTGCATCACTATTGGACACGCAAGAGACCTGTACAGAAAGAACGCAGAGATCCCAGCCCAGCAACATCTAACCACCAGGGACCAAGGATCCACTCCAGCCCTCCCAGAGCAAGGTATGCATGTCTGTGATTATGCTTGTAGATGTGATATTGTGCATAGATCTGTGATTGAATATGGGTTTGTGATTGTATGTATAGGTGTGTGATTGTGTATGTATTTCTGTAATTATGTGTGTGGTTCTGTGATTGTAGGGGTGTGTTTGTGGGTCTGTGATTGTAGGGGTGTGTTTGTGGGTCTGTGATTGTGTGTGTATAGGTTTGAGGTTGTAGGTGTGTGCGTACACATCTGTGATCGTGCGCGCGCGTACACATCTGTGATCATGCGTGTGTACAATTCCTTTTTGCTCAATGTGGCCCAGAGAACACCCAGCTATAGGATTGCTTATCATGAAACCTTATCTGTGGTAGGTACTTCTACAGTAAACCTACTCATTAGACTCATTTTATGTATATATAACTAAACAGACTGTTTTCAACAGTTTTTTTAACGCAATAGTCTGGTTTTTAATTTCTTTTCCACCCCATCTAGAGAATAGGAAGGTACCAGTGAACTTTGTTGAGCCATCAGTTTGTTAGAATACACCTGCACTGTGTTGAATAATTTTCCTACATAGTCTGTTTTTGAACCCTTAGCTTGCATTGTGTGTGTATTTTAACCATTAAACGTAAACATATATTACGACGTCTTAACCCATGAAGTGCAGGGTGTGTGTTTTAACTCCTTTAACTGTATTGTGTGCATTAACCTTTAATCTGAAGATTACATCCTGTTAACATTGGCAATAGCTCATCTATTATTTCTTGTTAGTGCTATATACATACAAATAAATCTGTGTGTCTGTGTGTGTGTGTGTGTGTGTGTGTGTGTAGAGAGACATTAACCCTCTTTAAATGTGACATTTTGGTTGCTGGATTTGATATGTATGATTCTTGTTTGCAAACAAAATGATTATGATATTTAGGATTAAATGTAGTACTCTCTGCAAGTAAAAGAAAAATTACTGTGAAACTAAATTTCAAAGTTATCAAAGGACAGCCCTTTACTATGATAGAATTTGGATATTTGGCAATATGTAATTGACAAACAAATAATATTGACAGAAACAACAGGTGAAGAAGGCCCTGCTGAAGCTAGAGTACAATCTGTGAAACCTTTACGGACTAGTTATGAGATCATCATACTGAAGGTACATTAATGCTTACCTCAAATTCTTCTGCAATCTTGGGACCTTCAAGAAAAAGACGTGTGTTTAGACACTCAACAGGGCCAAATTGTGTACTGAAATCCTTATACTCCTCGAAAACCTTAGGGTACATAGCAGCTGACATGATATCTTCAGGTGTTATGTCATCATATTTACTCCTCAGTCCTTCCTCCAGCTTGATAAAGTCCATGGGTGGAAGTGAAGCCCCTGGCCTCCCTTCAATACGTGGGAGGTCCTTCAGAACCTGTATTTACAAAATAGTATAATAAAAAGCCCTGCTATACATTTCCATTCCACTTTTAATGATAATGCAAAAGTGCAAAGATGTGGTTAATAACTACAACATTTATATGCATATTAGATTATATGGTGTTTTCTATGTGGTGTTATTAATAATTACAAATTATTAAAAAAATTAAACAAAAAAAAACACAAAACAAACAAACAAACAAACAAACAAACTGATGTAGCCACCATAGGCCAATACATATATTAGCCTTTAGTGGCTAAATCAGTATTTTTTTTTATATATGTATGTAGTGTGTTTTATCTAAACCGCCAATAAATGGAAGAAAGAAGCTAAAAACAATATGCAGATGCAGCCATGTGTATAATGAAACATTTAGGTCTGTCTGCTAAGCAACTTCCTTTGATTTGAATTAGATCTTTTTTCCTTGAAACAGAGAAAGAGTCTACAAGATTGACCAATGGTATATATGTATCAATGTAACAAAATTATAATACTATACACTTGGAATCAAAATGATTCAATCCCCATTGAAAATTGGGTTTATTGTCAAAATGTACAGACTTTCCGATGTTTGCAATGAACAACTTAAACAAAAGCAATTGAAATAGTTTAACACAATGAATGCTTCAAGTGGTTTCCCCAACTTCTACTAAAAATGCAACTTATAATGACTTCTCCAGTCTCCAAATTATTCAAGCCCCTAAATAGAATCCTCACAACAAATATGCAAATTAGATGTTATCTCAAGCATATCTGATGGAACTAATAAAGGGCTTTATTAGTTGAACCAGGTGTGCTTGAACTAGAACACTTACATACCTGAACTGGCCAGGGCTTTTTTGACTGTTGACTGCATGTTAGAAATATGGCTAACTCAAAAGAATGGGCCACAAAGCTAAAAGAAGAGATCATCGCCCTTCACTAACCAGGAACAGGATACAAAAAGAGAGTAAAGGCATTGAATGTTCCTAGAAAGACCGTTGGAAGCATAGTTCCCAAGTGCACAGTTGAAGGAACAGTGGTTACACTACCTGGACGGGGTAGAAAAAGGAATCTATCAATGGCTGCTACCAGCTTTCTGAGAAAGTAAGTGGTGCAGCAATATTTGGTGGCACCGGGCACTAAGGTTTCAGTGAGCACAATAGAGCACATAAAGGTTTCCCTGCCAGCAGTGGCGTACTAAGGGAGAAGTGGGGGGGGCGGTCCACCCCGGGTGCCACAAGGCAGGCGGGTGTCACCAGATCTGGTCAGGCTTGGGGTTCTGTGAGCTGTGTGGCTGCACAAGGCGCCAAAGCAGCAGGGGCGCCGGGCAGCCGACACACACATGGGCCAGGAATACAGCAGGAATACAGCACGGAGAGTTGGAGGTGTAGCCAAACCGGATGCAGGGGTGGAGCTAAAGGCAGCCTCCTTACTACCGCACACTGAGAGGAAGCAGGAAGGAGTCCCTGCTTCCCCAACAACTGCACACCAGGGACTTCACTGACTCCACTCCTCCACCAGTAAGCGAGAGTGTGTGTGTGTGTGTGTGTAAAACTGTGATTGTCTCTGCCTGTGACTGTATGTGTGACTGTGTACAAAAAATGGAAGGTGAAATGGAAGGCCGGTGGAGGTAATGTTATGCTCTGACCAGTGTACTGCTGGGAATTAAGTCCAACGCCTTAACAACTCTGCCATCCTGATGCCGCATTATTGGGTTCTGGCATTCTTGTGGATGTTACTTTGACCTGTACATATAGATTGTTGCAAACCATGTACACCTCTTTATGGCAATATGTTCCCTGATGGCAGTGGTCTCGTTCATCAAGATGATACGGCCAGCCACACTTCAAAAAATGTTCAGGAATATTTTGAGGAACATGACAGAGCTCAAGGTGTTGCCTTGGCCTCCACAATTCCCAGATCTTAATCTGAGCATCTGCAGGATGTGCTGGAGCAACAAGTTCAATCCATGGAGGTCTCACCTCGCAACTTGCAGGACTTAAAGGTTCTGCTGCTAATGTCTTGGTGCCAGATACCACAATACATGTCTTGCCTAGATGCATCAGAGCTGTTCTGGCAGCACCAGGAGGACCAAGGTGGTCCACCAAGCAGGTGGTGGTTTTAAAGTTTTGGTTGATCAATGTATGAGTTAATGTGTAGTGACAGGGTATTGTGATAAGATAATATAATATAAAAGTTAAAGGGACACTATAGTCACCAGAACAACTACAGCTTAATGTACCGTAGTTGTTCTGGTGAATATAATCATTGCCTTCAGGATTTTTTCATGTAAACACTGCCTTTTCAGAGAAAAGGCATTGTTTACATTGCCTCTAGGGACACCTCCAAGTGGCCACTCCTTAGATGGCCACTGGAGGTGCTTCCTGGGTTAGTGCTGCTGAAAAAGGAACACTGAAGTTCAGTGTCCCCACGCTCTGCATGGAGACGCTGCATTTTCCTCATAGAGATACATTGATTCAATGCATCCCTATGAGGAGGTCCTGATTGGCCAAAACAGCGTTTGGCCCTGCCCCGTGCCGATTTTAGCCAATCCAATTATTTCCCTATGGGAAAGCATTGAATTGGCTAAAAATCATCCATTTTGATGATGGCACAAAGGGAGCGGAGCCAGTGTCGGCAGACCCATGCAGCGCTGGAAATAAGGTGAGTTTTAAACTTTTATAGGAGGGCCAAGCCACCTAAATGGCTTAAACACTATAGGGTCAGGAATACAATATAGGGTGTTCCTGACCCTATAGTGTTGCTTTAATGTGTACTGCTGTATTGTGTAATGGTGGTATAGGGATTGAGTGGAGGACTTTACTGCATAGGTGGCAGCACTGCCTGAGATTAATGAGGGTTACAGTCCCAAGCAGCAACAATTTTAACTGGCATAATGAAAATGACAACAGGTACCACTAAGGAGTGTAACTGCCACTAATCTCCTACATACATGAGACATACATGTCTCAGACTGCCCAGGATAAGGGTCTTCAGGCTGTATAGGTAATCGGGGATCCTGTTTACTATAGGTAAGATATAGAGAATAAATAATGACAAACTATGTGTTATAGGGAATAATGTTGTCAACAGATTATGGAAACAAATCACAAAACCATAGGTCAAATAGTTTGCAAATATCTCCAAAACTCAGAAGTGATATTTTCCCATTCTTCACTGTTAGAATTTTTAGATCAGGGTTAGTGTGAAAAATTAGTTTGTAATAACTGTAGATCTAGTGTATGCAGCTACTGCAAGCTCTCCTCTCTTTCCCCACCACAGACTAAGTCAGTGTGCAGTATAGCTGTGTGCTTCTTCCCATTCTTCCCGCTGTAGTACATCTCATTGAAAAGTGTCACCAGGTGCCCTCTAGCCAAGTGTGCATGTGGCTTCCGTTAGCGAACCTTAATGAACAGAAATGAAACTTCTCCAACTGTCGAGAAGTATTTGTAAACAGCCAATGTTACTTAAAATCTGCACTTTTATAAATTGAAAAAGAAAGCTAAAAAATGTAAAATAGTCACACTCTGCACATGTAGCACTTCAGCAAGCAGCATTGCCTTATGTGTTTGGAGTTCTCCTTTTACAATGGTTATTAGTGCTAAGGTAAGGAAGGTATTAATAGCGCGTGGAAATGAGTGGTTAATGGGAAACTGGCAGATCATGTTATAAATATTTGACCATATGGAATTTATATATACAAACATATAAATACATAAAGTTTTATTTCCTAAATCTGCATACACTATCATATATAGTATTTCATTTTAACCACTGTAGATGAACATGTAGGGAATAGAATTGTACCTAAAAAACACAGATGTCAGTTCGTTAAAGCTAGCACGCACAGCAAAAGCTACGATTGTGGCAAGGACTGAAGAAGTGATGGTTAAGCAGGAGTGCCGACTCACTCACCTTGGAACGTAAAGGCTCTGGAAATCCACCATAAGGAATACCGACATAGCCCTGCAAGTACTCCACCACAGACAATGGGAAGGATAGCTCATCCGCCATATTCTCTACCTCCTCACGTGTCAGACCATTGTGAACCATAAACTGAGCCAGATCTCCAACAATTTTAGAAGAGGGTGTAACCTAAAAGAATAGCAAAAGTGAAATCCACTTTGAGGTTAATAAACAAGACATAGTGTAATATTGGCCAATCAATAATGTTAGGCTTAGGGTTAGGGTATCAATTCAATCTACTCTTCATTAACTATAAAAGCAACATAAAAAAGGTACAGAAATGGAAAAATAAAACTTATAAAATGATACATTACGACAACAAAGCCATAGCAGATTGCATTGTTATAATTGCAAGTGTGACAAACTCCCCATGCCAAGTGAGTTTGCCACAAACTCCCGGAGGAGCCTGCTTGCCAGCCTCCTGCCCATAAACTATGGACCCTGTAAAATGCAATATAAAAGTCTCCGTTCGGGAACCGAACAGCCGCACGAACAGGAGACCACAATGGAGCTTGTTAAGCCTAATTGATACGTTGTAGCAATTTCCACCGCAGTGTTCTAAGTGTTCATCTGGGTGGCCGCAATTCTAATAGACAACCAAGAGGTGGCGGGCATCTTGTTCGCATAAAACAGGCAGTGGTGTTTGGTCGTCTAGTTCATGGAACTATTTTCGGACACAAAACTCCCGAACACTGCTGGACGTCCATGATCCCGCTGTTCAGCGGAAACTTTCCCATGAACAATGGGAACAAGCTCCAGAGTAAGAACATTGACTATGTTCGGTAGTTTGTTCAGTTTTTAAACTCGCAAACTAGACCGACCACAAGTCCTGATTCTCTGGAACGGTTTTGGGCATGGGACCATGCGTGCGGTCGGTCAAATTATGACTTCCAGGAAATTCCTGAAACCCTGAACCGATCTGGGTGATTTTTGGATCGGTCACCCAGATCGGGGCTATCATGGGATGTAACTTTTGTGGGTTTTTATGTATTTTTAGGGTACTTTTGGGGTGTTTGGGAAATGTGTGTTTTTTTTGTACCTGGAGATAATGGAGTTTAATTCAGTACTTGACTCAATTATCTCCCAGGCACAGGAGAGGGATTATCTAGTTTTGTATGGTAGTGTCCTGGACCTGAGAGCCAATGTAATCGTGTGTATGTTTTTACTACAGTCTACTCTCCGGTCCAGGGGCGAGTGCCTTTACACTTTAAAAGACTGTTAGATTTTCCCAATATTCGGGACTATTAAATCCGATTCTCTATGTTTAGGGTCATAAACCAGCCAGAGTTTAGGATATCTCAAAATCGTACGAAAGTGTGATTGGGACCAAATACAAATATTCTAGCTTAGGTCTAGCAAAGCCGTGTATTAACCACAGAGCCCAGCAATAGTGATACTGATCTGTTTGAACTCTACTATTCCATACCAAAGTAAATTGTTAGCAAAGAGTTTATACAAGGTTTTTAATTAGCATGCAGTCTTTTCATTACACTGGGTCTTAATTTACATGGGTGGTAAGGTCTTGTCTTTCTGCACATTCATCACCATGCCTTCCCAAGCTATTAGTAGCAGCAGCCAATTAATCCAAGATTGGAATCTGTCAGTGTTTGTTAATTAAAATGAATCTTTATATGGAGATACAAATACTCTGGTATTTTCAATTCAATCTGCATATTTAGAGTATTTGAAATAAATGCTGTATAATTAATTTAAAAAAATATTACTAAGAATATTCTCATGTGAGGTCATGTGCATTTTGTGATTTCTACACATCTAAAGTCATCCAGTTAAATTCTTCCCCATAATACATTTCATGGATTTGCTTCTCTTTGCTGATCTGTTCACAAGATTTATGGTAATGTATGGTTCAGCTGTCACAAACTACCTTCCTACTCCAAGGAACACATTGCTGTCCCCCCACAATTATATAAAAAAAATAACATACATACATACATATATACATATATATATTAATTAAACCATTATGTATGTATGTATGCATTTATTTATTTATGCATTTTTTTTTCATTAAGGTTATAACCTTAACAATGGCTTCCAAAAAAAGATCTCCTGTCTGCAGCCTTTGCAAGCCCTCTCCTGGTCTCAGTCAGAGGCTTTTCTTTGACGCGTGATCGCGGTTTTCCCACTGCTTCTCAATGAGGTATAATACATCTGATTCAGGAGGGGAGATGGCAGGATCATGGAAACACAACACATTTACCGGTTCCGTTTGCTCTGCTGAACCAGCAGAAAAGGAAGAAAACCTTCCTGGATTTCTGACCGACAGCCAGTGAGTTATTACTGCTCTCAATTATAAAAGTCCCAATTTTCTGCTGATGCACTTTTATAAATGGTCACAAGTGTAACAAGCTCCAGACACGTAAATGAATAGTACTTATTAGTTAATAGTTAGCCACCAGTAAATGGTAAGTGAGAAAGTTCAGAAAGAAGGTCATTCTTTAATGGCAATCAAAACAAGAAAGGTCATATGATCTAAGTAAAATCTCAAGACCACAAGTGAAGAGTTTTACCTTGATAACGTCTCCCAGAAGTTTGTTTGCTTCAGCATAAGCCTTCTTAACTTCTTTAAACTTATTTCCTAGCCCCATGCTATGAGCTTGAAAATGAAGGTTGGTATACTGGCCACCAGGGATCTCATTCTCATATACATCAGAATTTCCAGACTTCATGGTTGCTGTGCAGTCAAAGGCAGCATAGAGTCCACGGGCAACCTCCCAGTACTCACTGTAATCAAACACTTTGTCTAGCTGGATTCCTTAAAGAGAATAACAGACTTTAGGAACTGTTCAACAAGCAAAAAATAATAATAATGTATTAACAACATTTGGACATAAGCAGTACAAAATTTAACTCCGTAATTACTAGTTTATATAGCATTCTTATTTATTTTATCCTATTTTTGTTTAATAAATTCTTTGTTTATATACATTTGAATTTTATTTTTTCCATCCTGGTTATCATCCTGTTCCTTGGTGGGGACTATACCACCTACGCTATAGAAACTAGAGCAAGTTCTGCTCTAGTAAATGTGAGTACTGATTTTACATCATTTTATTCATCCTTTATTTTATAAATATATATTGCACTATCTGGATTCTCCTGTCTCTCCACATATTACTCTATCCGAGATGATTGGGACCATCACTACCTCATATATATCCTTAGACGGGGATTGTTCCGTCCAGGCGTACTAACGGCAGAGCTCTAGGTTAGCTCTGGGATATGTGAGTGGAAAATTATTAGTATTATTCATTTACATACTTGTTGTACTAAACATATTGCACTATTATTCTTTGTATGTTCCTTTTATTTCTGAGGTCATATTGTGTAAGAGGACCATTACTTCAATTATTGTGTACGTATACTTTGTCTATTCATCTAGTTCTTTATATTTAAGGCGCGGTCTCCTCCCTCTCTTCCTCACGTCACTTTTTTACAAGGTTGGGGTTCCTTGTATTGGGTACTGCAGCCTAATATTCCATATAGTGAGCGCCTAATTCATCCATTTTTTTGTACATTAATAGGGAATTACTGTAAACTGTCACTTATTTCTGTTGGGTTCAGCAAGGCTCTCTGAAGAATGACACACTTTGGGGATGTATTCACACAGTGGTTATATTTTTAGAATCAATTAACCCTTTTAGTGACACATAAGATGTACATTTCTTCAACAATAAAGAGTGTAAGCAAAAACCTTAGCGTACAGCATTCTCCCCTGTTCCAAGCTTTTAAAACGGAGACAGGGTATGATGCCAGCTGCTAATCACTACTTAAGAGTCAGCTCTCCCAGGGTACATGTAACATTTGCAATTTGTTGCTTTTAAAGCTCAGACAGCTTGCCAAATAGAGTGCCAGGGAAAACACAGGGGGGCTGTTAATAGACAGAGACAGAGGGGTATACTCTGTGTGAGTCCAAATAAAACGACAAAATGCAGGAAAGGTTTATAGAGGTACTCAACATTACTCAAAGTATACACTGTATAATTATACAATGTGAAAGGTTTGATGTGTCTATTATGGTTAGTGAGCAATCATAATACAGGAGTTGTACAAATCTCATGGATTTCTCATAGTTAAGTCATATCTTCATCTTGTATTGGGCAAACTAGATAAGCCTGTTGGTTCTTTTGTCACAATCAACAGTGTTAGGTTAAAACCACCATATCTGGCAGTAGAAGTGGAATCATGCACATTATTAGCTTGGAAGTAAAAGTGTTATTTTATTTAAATCAAAACTTTCATTAGCATGTAGATATTTTGCATAATTATGCCACGTAGCTGTCTCATTATCAGTGTAGACAAATGCTGAGTATGTATACATTGTTTATACAGAACAAGCTGCTTAATTAGAATGGTTACACACTGACGGCAAACAAGCTGCTACTTATAAAGACATTTTTGCACCAAGACAGTCCACACACTACACTACACAATATATTTACAAATTACACAATGCAAAGTTGAGCAAATAAATGCATGATTTCTGGATAAGAACCATCTGGGTAATTTCTGCGCTCACTTGAAAGCTTTAAAATGCAACCTTAATTGTCTGACTGCTACAAAAATAACTGACTTTCCTGTATTTTAGTGTAATAAGAATTTTTTCATGAGGGTAGATCTAAACAGATGTTGAAAGAAAGAGCATAAGAACCTGCAGTACTGACTTTGCAGTGCCAACAGAGTTTGACAAACAGGTCAAGCCATTGGCAGAGCATATATTAGTCCAATATCCATTAATCTATGCCACTTACCTGTATCTTGGTCGGTGCCCATGGCACATGCCACCAAAGCACCCATACTAGGTTGAGAGGTCATCCCAGACATGGAGTCAACAGCCACATCCACAATGTCTGCTCCTGCTTTTGCACATGCAAGCATGGAAGCAACACCAGCCCCAGCAGTGTCATGGGTGTGTACATGGATAGGAATATCTGGAAACTTGTCTCTCAAAGCACGGATCAGCATTTCTGAGGATTTAGGTTTCAGAAGTCCAGCCATGTCCTGATGGATGAAAGAAAGTTCAGAATTCAGGCATTCACTAATTACTCACTAACAACTAATTTTTAGTAAATTTCACCATCTTGATAACTTTTTTCCATTCATAAACCATATGATTCTTATAAATAAAGCAATATGCAATGAGAACACTATCCAGATAATTGTTAAGAAAGAGCAACAGTCACCAATCTTATAATATCCATAACAAAAGGTGACATGCAGCTATGCTACTCATCCAATTGGGGATGCTCATGTGCGGAGTGCTGCTGAAGCTCTAACATTGACAGAAATATCTACTAATGGAAACACAAAAATATGTTCAATAGTGCCTTCACATTGCACTTTCTATAGACTTTTCTTTTATGTCCCTGGAAGCAAGGTGGAAAAAAGTGCTTGGGAAAGGTGTACATAATCAGTCAATTTCCAGATCATCAAGAGCATTCCTACAATTAAGTATAAAAGGCATAGTCATATAAGCCAAAGATATATTTAGCTATACACGTAGGGTTTTTTATTGTATATTTTCTTTTTATATCATACTTTCAGATCACTCACACTATTCACTCGACTGCATTACAGTTAAAATAAACTTTTAATTTAGCTTACCTCTGTTAACTTTTACCTAGAGAAGAGTCAGGGAGTTACCTGGTATGAATTTACAGCTCCAATACCAGCAAACAGAAAGCTACGGTGCCTTTATGATTCGTAGTAATGGAGACTCTCTCACGTAATATCAAATAATGCATAATAACCCAAATTTGATTCGTAATTTAAATGATTTTATTTCGGGAAACTCTGTAATGTTTTTTGAGAAATTATAATCCAAATTTATTAATTTGGAATATAATGTGATTAGTGCGTGCGTTGCAGTCGGTCAGCGAGTGTGTGCGTTGAAGTCGGTCAGCGAGTGTGTGCATTGGTCAGTGAGTGCGTGTGTTTGTCTGTCTGTCAGTGAGTGTGTGTTTGTCTGTCTGTCAGTGAGTGTGTGTTTGTCTGTCTGTCAGTGAGTGTGTGTTTGTCTGTCTGTCAGTGAGTGTGTGTTTGTCTGTCTGTCAGTGAGTGTGTGTTTGTCTGTCTGTCAGTGAGTGTGTGTCTGTCTGTCAGTGAGTGTGTGTTTGTCTGTCTGTCAGTGAGTGTGTGTTTGTCTGTCTGTCAGTGAGTGTGTGTTTGTCTGTTTGTCAGTGAGTGTGTGTTTGTCTGTCAGTGAGTGTGTGTTTGTCTGTCTGTCAGTGAGTGTGTGTGTATGTTTAGGTGACCGGTCTCCCTCCAAACACATGGGAAAGGGGTTTTTACTCACCTTTTTTCCCCGACACTGGCCCTGCCTCCATGACTGCGATCATCAATCTTGGTTATCTCAGTCAATCCAATGCATTTCCATGGGAAAGCATTAGGAGGCTATTGTGCATGTGTGGCAAAATGCCACACTGCGCCAATCAGCATCTCCTCATAGAGATGCATTGAAACAATGCATCTTTATGGGGATCGTTCAGTACCTCCATGCAGAGTGCAGGGATGCTAACTGTAGGTGCTGTGCAGCACTGATCCAGGATGCACCTCTAAAAGGCGTCTAAAAGACTGTCACTAGAAGTATTACTAGGCAACAATTTAAATACTGCCTTTTCTCTGAAAATACAAGGTTTACATTGACAAGTGTGCAGGGACAGGCTATAAACACGAGAACAACTACATTAACCTATAGTAGTTCTTGTGACTATACTGTACCTTTAAGAATTGTATTTTTTAACATATTAAAACCTGGCTCTGAAACTTTTTTTGCTGGCTCCTTAATTTTGAGAAAATTTGTCAAGCCCTAGCCTAAAATAATATTGGGATATATGGGAGGAAGAGATTGTTAAAATATTTTCTCTGTAAAATATACCCTAGCACAGGGGTAGGCAACCTTTTAGCAGCACTGTGCCGATATAGGATTGTGATGTCCCGTAGCGTGCCGATCCTCAGGCCCGTCGCTACCAGGCAAGCTAACCAAGCAATTGCTTGGGGCCCCGAGCTGGCCTGGGCCCCCAAGCAGGGCCGGCCATTTCTATAAGGCTGCAGCCGCATGAGCGCTCTATAGAGAGCCTCAGGCGGCTGCAGCACTGCCTCTCTCGTCATCTCCCCTTTCCTGTAGCGTGGCCGAGCTCCTCTTCCTCCTGTCAGTCCGGCTGGGTACCACGCGGTACAGGAGATTTAGTTTCCTGTTCCGGCTGGACTGACAGGAAGTGCACCCTGAGCTCGGCCACGCTACAGGGAAGGTGAGGTGAGAAGAACATAGGGAGGGAGGGAGGGGGGGGAGTAAAAAGAACATAGGCGGGGGAGTAAGAAGGACACGGGGGAGGGGAGTAAAAAGGACACGGGGAGGGGAGTAAAAAGGACACAGGGGGAGGGAGTAAGAAGGACACAGGGGGAGGGGGATAAGAAGGACACAGGGGGAGGGGAATAAGAAGGACACAGGGAGGGTGGGAGGGGAGTAAGAAGGACATAGGGAGGGGAGTAAGAAGAACATGGGGAGGGGGAGAGTAGTAAGAAGAACATAGGGGGGAGTAGTAAGAAGAACATAGGGAGAGGGGAAGGAGTAAGAAGAACACGGAGGGGGAGGAGTAAGAAGAACACAGGGGGGGTGAGGAGATGAGAACACAGGGAGGGGGGAGGTGATGAGAAGGGGAGATTAGGAGAACACAGGGAGGGGGGAGGTGAGGAGAAGGGGAGATTAGGAGAACACAGGAAGGGGGATGGTGAGGAGAAGGGGAGATTAAGAGAACACAGGAAGGGGGGTGAGGAGAAGGGGAGATTAGGAGAACACAGGGAGGGGGGTGAGGAGAAGGGGAGATGAGGAGAACACAGGGAGGGGGGTGAGGAGAACACAGGAGGGTGAGGGGAAGGGGAGATGAGGAGAACACAGGGAATTTTCAATTGTTGAAAATGTTCAAGTTTTATGCACATTATATGCAACAGCAGTATTTGCACTGTAAACCTTTTTTATATATAAGTGTGGGTGAACTTAAACTGTATGACTATGCTATTAGGCTTTGCGTGCGGGGGGGGGGGGCACCATGTCCATTTTGCTTGGGGCCCCCAAATTCCTTCAAACGGCCCTGCCGATCCTATTTTTTTAAATTGAGGTGTGTGTGCTGCCGTATTCTGCTTGTGTTATATATACTGTAATTGCTTTGTATCGTTGTCTTTGTGCGTATATGAGCTATTATATTGTATATGTTCATTAGTAGTTTATGGTATCGTGTATGATACATATGAATGTGGGCTGTGTATGAGGGCTGCTTGTGGAATTGTGTGTAGATGGATATGTCACATTGTGTGTTAGGTAGTGTATGGGGGCTGTTTGGGGTTTTGCACGTGAGAGGCTGCATGTGGGATTGTGTGCATGTATGTAGATTGTTAGTGGTGTTGCGTTTGTGGGGATTGTGTGTATGTTTGTGTGTGGGCTGTTCGTGTTATTTGTATGAGGGGAGGCTTATTCTGCAGGTCTGTGTATATCTAGCAGTGTGGGTGGCTTCCCTGGGTTCCAGTGGGGACCAGGCTGGCCAGGTACAGGTCAAGGACAGGAGCTGCAACATCAGCTGTGGGCTGCTCTACTACAGTGTGGATTCCCATTCACAAGTGCTGGGAGGAAGTGATCTGAGATCACTTCCTCTAAGTGCTGCAATGCATAAATTGAGGATTGTCCTTCACTACCTCTTTGTATTAGCAGATATCTGAAGTTTCACTGAGACTCCTCATAGGCCAGACCCTGTTTGGCTCTAGCAGCCTTGAGTGCCGTGGAAAGACACCTCGAGTGCCGTGCATGGCACTAGTGCCGTAGGTTGCCTACCCCTGCCCTAGCAAATATAATGACTAATTTTATAACATTTTGAAGATATTATACAACTACACATTGATTTATTTCATTTGATGTTACTTGTACCAAACTTGCAATTCAAATATGATTAAATTAATCTGGATGGATATTATTTTTTCTTCTCCACCCCTCCCCACCACCCCCCCTTTTTTCCTTTTCTTTAAATGTGTATTAATATTTAGTTTTATCAAGATTATATTAACATTTTCCAATAAAACTAAAAATAATATTTCAGAGGTAATTCTGCTTTTTAAAGGGACACCCGACACACACTTTGACTTGTTGAAGTGCTTTGTGTGTCTGGAGCCGGTCACATTTGTCACAGTTTGGAAAAGTGCTGACTTCAGAAGAGATCAGCACTTTTATATTTGAGGTCAGGAACACCTCCTCCTGCTGTCAGATAGTCAGGGAGGTTTATTTTGCTTTTTTGTTAACTAGATTGAGCTAAATGAAGTGGCAGAAGCACTGTGTTATTGTGCCACTTCATTTTCCTCTCCTCAATGAGCTGTATTGAGAAGCAATTGAAAGCCATTAGTGCTCAATGAGAAACCTCTGATTGGAGGCTAAAGGGGAGGGCTTGCAAAGGCTGCAGACAAGAAATCTCTGTAAGGAGGCAGTGATAGGCTGAGTGTGTAACCTTCTGCATTAGCCTGGTGCCTAGGGACACATCTTTGGTGTTAAACCAGTCAAAAACAATTTTACTCTATAAGGAAAGAGGATGCCAGGGAACTCCAGGAACCTTAATTTCGTGATTGAGATGAAGTGGGCATGGTGCCTTAATGCTCAGTGATAGAGCACTGTGTGGGTTAAATGACAGTGTAGTGTAGGGCTTAAGAGGAGGACTTTACTTTTAGGACAACCCTGGGAAATTGAACATATAAATAGTGATGTACCGAACGTTTCACTGGCGAATAGTTCCTGGCGAACATAGCGTGTTCGCGTTCGCCACGGCGGGCGAACACATGCGCGGTTCGATCCGCCCCCTATTCGTCATCATTGAGTAAACTTTGACCCTGTGCCTCACAGACAGCAGACACATTCCAGCCAATCAGCAGCAGACCCTCCCTTCTCCTGTACAGCATCCATTTTAGATTCATTCTGAAGCTGCATTCTTAGTGAGAGGAGGGAAAGTGTAGCTGCTGCTGATTTGATAGGGAAATGGATAGCTAGGCTAGTGTATTCAGTGTCCACTACAGTCCTGAAGGACTCATCTGATCTCTGCTGTAAGGACAGCACCCCAAAAAGTCCTTTTTAGGGCTAGAACATCAGTCTGCTTTTCTTTCCTGTGTAATCTAATTGCAGTTGCCTGCCTGCCTGCTTCTGTGTCAGGCTCACAGTGGATACTGTGCCCACTTGCCCAGTGCCACCACTCATATCTGGTGTCACAATAGCTTGCATTTAAAAACAAAAAAAGTTTTTTCACTGTTATAGATTGAATAGCAGTTAGTTGTCTTCAAGCGTGTGTGTCAGGCCTACAGCGTCTACTCTGCCAACCTCAGCCAGTGCACAGTGCCCATCATATCTGGTGTCACAATAGCGTGCATTTAAAAACAAAAACATTTTTTTCACTGTAATAGATTGAATAGCAGTTAGTTGTCTGCAAGCGTCTGTGTGTCAGGCCAACAGCGTGTACTCTGCCAACCTCTGCCAGTGCCACTCATATCTGGTGTCACAATAGCGTGCATTTAAAAAAAAAAAAAAATTTCACTGTTATAGATTGAATAGCAGTTAGTTGTCTTCAAGCAGGTGTGTCAGGCCTACAGCGTCTACTCTGCCAGTGCACAGTGCCACTCATATCTGGTGTCACAATAGCGTGCATTTCAAAACAAAAAAATGTTTTTGACTGTAATCTAATAGCAGTCAGTGTCCTTCAAGCGGGTGTCAGGCCTACAGCGTGTACTCTGCCAACCTCTGCCAGTGCACAGTGCCACTCATATCTGGTGTCACAATAGCTTGCATTTAAAAACAAAAAAATGTTTTTGACTGTAATCTAATAGCAGTCAGTGTCCTTCATAAGTGTGTGTCAGGCCTACAGCGTGTACTCTGCCAACCTCTGCCAGTGCACAGTGCCACTCATATCTGGTACATGCCTAATTTTTCGGGCCTCTGGTGCTGCACTGTGGCTTCAAAGACCAAACAAAAAAAAAAAGCACATAACAGGGATTAAACCGATAGGAATAGTACTAATTAGGGGGAACAGTCCCTATTCTGCTCTGTGTCAGTGTGTATCAGGGTCCCTGAGGACAGGTGTCAATCCATATCTGCCAAGTGACCCTATGTAGGGGGAACACTCCCTATTCTGCTCTGTGTCAGTGTGTTTTAGGGTCTCTGAGGACAGGTGTCAATACATATTTGCCAAGTGACCCTATGTAGGGGGAACAGTCCCTATTCTGCTGTGTCAGTGTGTATCAGGGTCCCTGAGGACAGGTGTCAATCCATATCTGCCAAGTGACCCTATGTAAGGGGAACAGTCCCTATTCTGCTCTGTGTCAGTGTGTATCAGGGTCTCTGAGGACAGGTGTCAATCCAGATGTCAAGGTGTCAATATGTCATATGTCAGGAGTCAATCCATATCCATTGTGATTTAGGAATGTTAGGTGATTTTTGCCCTTTATGGATTAAAACCAGACTGCATCAACTGTGTAATTTGCCATGGATCCCCCTCCGGCATGCCACAGTCCAGGTGTTAGTCCCCTTGAAACAACTTTTCCATCACTATTGTGGCCAGAAAGAGTCCCTGTGGGTTTTAAAATTCGCCTGCCCATTGAAGTCTATGGCGGTTCGCCCAGTTCACGAACATTTGCGGAAGTTCGTGTTCGCCAACCAAAAATTTTATGTTCGCGACATCACTACATATGAATAGATGGATTGGAGCTCCAACCTGAAGGACACATTCTTTGTAGCACATAATACCATAATGGACACACAGATATAACTGATCTTCATAATCAGGCCCGGACTGGCCATCGGGCATACCGGGCAAATGCCCGGTGGGCCGCGATGGCCGTGGGGCCGGCAGGGGAGATCACAGGATCTCCCCTGCCAGCCCGTGCAGGGCCAGCGCTATCCGAGCGTCGGCCCTGCTGTGTGTCTCCATGGGCCGGTGGGGAGATCCAAAGATCTCCCTCACCGGCCCAGAGACCCTGTTACAGGCGGCCGGTGCTGGGGAGTGAGGCAGGCAGGAGGAGAGAACACCGGCGGAGCTCTAGCCAGCAGCTCCGCCGGGTCCTCTCGCGAGGTCTGAGCGTTGCCGCGGTTACCGCGGCAACGCTTAGATCTCGCGAGATCACCACTGGACCACCAGGGATCAGGCAGAACGGCACCCTCCATGACTCCAGGCACCCCCCTATGGAAACCCGGCTTCCCACCCCTCCCGGGCTAAAGGTAAGAAGGGAGGGGGTGGGATACATCATTTTTGTTTTTATAAATAATAATAAAAAAAAACATATTTATTCAATCATTGTGCTATATACACACACTAAGAGCACTCACACACAGCACACTCATACTAACATCACCAGACACAGACACACACACACAGCACCCTCAGACACACACACACACAGCACCCTCAGACACACACACACACAGCACCCTCAGACACACACAGCACCCTCAGACACACACACACTCACACACAGCCCCCTCAGACACACACACACACACAGCCCCCTCAGACACACACACACACACAGCCCCCTCAGACACACACACACACACATAGCACCCTCAGACACACACACACACACAGCACCCTCAGACACACACACACAGCACCCTCAGACACACACACACAGCACCCTCAGACACACACACACAGCACCCTCAGACACACACACACACACACACACACACAGCACCCTCAGACACACACACACAGCACCCTCAGACACACACACACACACACACAGCACCCTCAGACACACACACACACACACAGCACCCTCAGACACACACACACACAGCACCCTCAGACACACACACACACACAGCACCCTCAGACACACACACACACACAGCACCCTCAGACACACACACACACAGCACCCTCAGACACACACACACAGCACCCTCAGACACACACACACAGCACCCTCAGACACACACACACAGCACCCTCAGACACACACACACAGCACCCTCAGACACACACACACAGCACCCTCAGACACACACATCACCTTCAGTCACCTTCAGTCACACAACACACATAAATATATATATGTGTGTTTGGACGTATTGTATGTGTGAAGGGCGCAGTGTGTATGTGTGAAGGGTGCAGCATGCATAATATTATTATTATTGCTATTTATATAGCACCAACAGATTCTGTAGCGCTTTACAATATTATATACTACAGCACCACTACACACATTACGCTCCAGATGCATGCTAGATCCCTTACCCTATTTACACTCTGAATCCTCTATACAAACACACACACACAATCTCCTATACACACTCTGGGTCCTTTACACACAAGATCCCCTACACACACTGCACCACCTGACATACAAACTCTGGATCCCCTATGCACACACTACATTCCTTGTAAGCAAACACATACTACATTCTCTAATCACACACTCTTTATAACCCCTACACACACTACAGCCTGTATGCACACACTCGCTACATCCCCTATACACACTATGCCCCCTATAAACACTCGCTACAGCCCCTAGCCCCACATATTACACCACAAACACGAATTAAATTGACCTATTTACACAATACCACACCACAATCAACTTACTCAACACACATGCAATCCCACAAGCATGCTCCAAACACATGCACCATACGCTTTTCTGGCCCTTTTGTCCTCTGGTATCCCACTTATGGAGACACCAGAGACAAGTTAAAAGCAAACACAGCGCAAGCTTGTTATTAAATTTGTTTGCACTGTGCAGAACAAATACAGGGCCTTTTTCTAATGCTAGAGCTCCTCAGCGGGGCTCTGTGCATTGAACCAACATGCTCACATTGAAAGGGGGCGTGCTTGTCATTAGTGATGACAAAACATACCCTCTCTGGCCCCGCCCCTTTCTCAGGGGGCCGCTGTGATTGAAAAATGCCCGGGCCAAATTTTTTTCCCAGTCTGGCCCTGTTCATAATGGTTTGTTTTAAAGTTTTAAATTGCTGGTCACTTGGCTTTCTCTCAAGGTTCAGCAGCACTTTGAAATAATACCTTGATACACAAGATGTGCGTCCCGGCTTTAACCAGTTCCTCAGCAAGATTCACATAATAATCCAAAGTGTATTTTGTTCGAGTGGGGTCAGCTACATCACCGGTATAGGAAATAGCAGCCTCTACCACACCACCAGCCTGGCCAGCAGCTTCCATCCCCAGGATCATGTTTGGTAAGTAGTTAAGAGAATCAAAAACCCTGAATATATCCATTCCATTCTCTTTTGCAACTTCACAAAACCTGAAAGTGAAACAAGGAAATTGGAAATTGTGTTATACAAAGCTTTCTGTAGCATTATGAAAGTACAGCTTACACCTTAATGAATCTTACAGTAAACGAAAAGAGGCTGAAATGAGAAAGGGCCAACTGACTCTTTCAGAAACGTTTTCTATGTATGTTAAACCGATCATTAGGGGAAAAATATCTGAATTATATAAAAAATGGATTTGAACGCATACTGTTGCAGAATAGCTTCACAGGGTTCATCATCAGAACTTACTTGAAGACTGCATTATCAGGGTAGTTTGTATAACCTACAGCATTCGCCCCTCTGAGAAGCATTTGGAAAGGGATGTTAGGAATAAGCTCTCTCAACTCTTGAAGACGTCTCCATGGGCACTCATACAAGAAACGCATTGCAACATCAAAAGTTGCACCTAGGGAAGAAAAAGCAACTTGAAAAATGACCACATACATTGCTACATAATGTTACTTTCAAAGCAGATGAAACAACTATTAAAGTATAACATGTGTTATATGCGTGACCTAAACAAATAAATGGTTATACCAGCGGGTCCCAAACTGTGTGCCACAAGGGGAGCCGCAAAATATATTTTCCCAGTGCTATGATGATAGCACTGGGAACTGTGCCTCCCTCTCACCTGCCGGCTCTGCTACAGCCAGCAGGGGAAGGAGAGAGGACCGGGGTGATTAAACTTAGAAACTTGTAATAATTAAAATAAAAGTATATATTTATCTGCCCACCTATCTCCACAGACACACAATAACCCCCTCCCCCCATACACACACACATTGCCCCTCCATACACACTGTACCCCTCATACACTGCCCCCACATACACACACACACACTGTACCCCCTCATGCAACCTGCCCCCCATACACACACATTAGCCCCCATACACGCACACAGCTCCTCCATACACACAAACGGTTCCCCTCACACACTGCCCGCAACACACACACTGTACCCCCTCACACAATCAGTCCCCATACACATACATTACCCCCTCCTACACACAAACAGTACCGCTCACACACTCTGTACCCCCCATACACTACCTCCCACACATGCACACTGACCCCAAAATACACACTGTACCCCTCACACAACCTACCCCCCCACTCACTGTACCCCTCATACAACCTGCCCCCCCACTCACTGTACCCCTCATACAACCTGTTCCACACACACTCACACTGTACCCCTCATGCAAAAACTGCCCCAACACACACACACACACACACTGTACCCCTCATGTACAAACTGCCCTAACACACACACACTGTACCCCTCATGTACAAACTGCCCCACATACTGCATCCTTCACACACACACTACATCCTTCAAAAACACAATGCAGCCCTGTACACACTACACCCATCACACACATACACACACATATTGCACCACACACACACACATTGCACCCCTCAGACACACTAATGCCCCTATCCCCTACTACAGTCCCCATCCCGGCAGATCCCAGGTAAGTTGTCAAACTGTTCATAAACAGTTTGACTACGTACTCTAAGAGGACACTACGACACTACTGGCACCATAACCACTACTAAGTGCTGTAGTGGTTATTGTGCCTGAAATAATCTACCAGTGCCCCTCTCGAGATTAGGTTCTGGATCTGCACTTGAACGGCAAGCATTTCTGGCGAACAGGGGCCCAGTATAGGCCGCTGCGCTGCACATATATGTACAACCTAGGAAATTAGTTTAACTTTGGGAGCCTTGGAAAAATATTGAAGTATCAAGGGCACCTTGAACTTAAAGAACCACTGGGTTATACTGTCAAATGTAGTATCTGTACATATACATCTACATGAATGATAAACTGTGTATTATGGGAAATAATGCCATTAAGGGTTTCTGAAGACATAAACTAAACCATGAGAATAAAAGTGGAGTGGTCCATAAATGTCTCTATAGCAGATTATGTAGTGAGTGCTGCTGAAGTTCTATTTTTTGGTGTCCCTGGATGAGGGATACCATGGAACCAACACAGGATGCTGGGACAGAATCTCAAAATATGGACTGTCCCGCTGAAATTATGACAGTACAGAGGCCTGTATTATGATGTCTCCATTAATGGAATGATTTTTCCATAAAACACAATTCACTGTAAAATAGATATAACCTTGTGATTCAAACAGTCTGTAAATTGGTTAACAACATATATAATACTATTGTTATAGAATTGTAGGCATTGGACACAATCTTTATAAGAATGTCTAATAAATTCATGCAAAATGGAACACATGATTATCATAGTTTGACAATCATTTATTATAGGTTTAGTCAGACAGATATAGGAGAAAGTATAAATTATTGTTTATATATTTTATAATACTTTAAGCACATTTGTGCAGAAAACATGTATTGCAAGGAAAAAAAACAAACAAACTTGTTTTCTATTGCATTAAAAGCAGTAAATAATCCGTGTGTGTCCGCTTTATGTTCTCTATATAAGAAGTCTTTGCCTGCATAGTTAAACAAGTGAGCAACCTACTATTGAGCACTAGCTGGTAAGCTTAATCTACTGTCCCTGAACCTGCACTTCATAAGTAGACCAGCTCTAGGCATTCCTGCTCAAGATCAATAATGTAGTATGAAACATGTACGATTCGTTTTGTTTTGAATTTACATTTGTACGAATTACATGCCAATTCGGACATTCGGATGCTTACGAATGTCCGAAGTGCCAAAGTGCTGACGTTCGACAGTTTCGAAGTGCCGACGTTCGGCAGTTCCGAAGTGCTGATCCGAACCGAATGCTATTGGTCCGAATTGCCGAAGCAGACTCATTTTTTACTTACCTGAATTTACTTACCATTTTTTTTGCCCATGCACATCCCTAGTATGAAATATCTACAGGAAAACATTTTTTGAGACCAACCACACTGGAAGCCAAAATTAACAATGAAAGCATATCACTTTGATAGTATGTCTTTGTGAGAGAATGAAAATGTAGTGAGTTGAGGAAGCTTGTAATTTTGCGCCAGGTTAAAATTTTTCATGGTGTTTAGAAAGAGAAAAATCACATTTATTATGTGTTGAACATTGGACATTGACCGCTCACCTCCCCAGTTCTCCAGACTGAACAGATTGCTGAAGTTATGTGAGACAAATGGAGAAATCTTCTTAAGGTCATGGGTGCGTACACGAGTGGCAAGGAGGGACTGATGAGCATCTCGAAAAGTGGTGTCCATGAGCAATAAACCACGGTGTTTACGTACTGCCTGTGCAAAACCTTGTGGACCTTCACGGAGAAGGATGTCTCGTAAACCAGCAGGTGGATCACCTAAGAAATATGGAAAACATATTTCACAAAAACAGACATTATTAACTTAATTCCTGTAAGGGAAATTTGCTTTAGCCAGGTAATTTCAGTTTCTCATGCTGGTTGTTATGTTCTGCGGAGAAAGGAAGATGTATTTGTCCCTGAAGCCTTTGTTAAAGGAAGGGGTGAGTTCTAGATGTTCCTGATGTATAGGCATTGTGTCAATGGATGAATGGAATGTGTCCTTGAAAGGCATTACTGTGACTAAACAGAATAAGCATTTACATATTTCTGTCGCTAGCACTAAGAAATGCATTTTAATTACAAAACCCATAACCATTATATACACTATTTTCTAATAATGTAGATCATTATGTCAACTCTTTTGTAAAAAAAAATGCAGTTGCCATTAGCAATCAAAATGCATTGTAAACATCAAGCCTCAAGTGAAAACAAGAAGCATCAGACCTGGACTTCTACCATACAAAGTTCTACATAAAAAGAATGCAACGGGTGAGAAGTCTGAGAAACAAAAGGTAGATTGGTGGATCATCTGCATACAGATGGTATTTAATAAATGCAACAGATGTGATGTCAAACAATATTTCCACAACAATCAAATAACAGGCAGGTATTACACTAAAATATGGAGTCACATTTCAGAGATGTGTGAAAATTTAGTTTTCTAGTGCTGCACAGTCAAAATGGAGTAGTTTTAGATAACAAATAACTACATTTAAATTGATCATGCAACATGGCAATACAATACACGGTTTAAACAATACATTGGTTTAAAGTTTTTTTGTTTTTTTTAATGTATTTATTTTAGCTCATATAACCTACTTGCTGGGCTACAAACTTTGCCTGGTTCAAAATGCCAAACAAAAATTCAGAGAAAACCAAGCAAGAAGGGCCGTTGGATATTTGTTTTGTTTTAGATTGTTGCAAAACACATTTTTGATTTGATAAGGTGCTGCAGCAACTAAGTTAATATAAACTAAGCTCCAGGGCCTGGTGGTATTCACCCATGAGTACTTAAGGATCTAAGTGTGGAAATAAGTGAACCTCTGTTTTATCTTTCAAGAATCTTTTCTTTCAGGGATTGTACCGGAGGATTGGAGGAAGGCAGATGTGGTTCCTATATTCAAAAAATTTAAAATCACTGCCTGTAAATTATAGATCTGTGAGCTTAACTTCCGTGTCTGGGAAAGTATTTGGAAGGTTATTAAGGGATAATATTCAGGAATTCATTGAGAAGAACACTTATCAGCAAAAATCAGCAAGGTTCATAGATCATTTAGCACCTGGGATGGGTCCTCTTTTTGGCACACTCTCCCCCTTCCCCCCTACTTTAAAATGTAATATACACCTGCAAATATTTGAATGTCTGTAGCACTGAGAAATGTTTGTGTGTTTGAATATAAGCATGGAATATGTGTGAGTGAATGTAGAGATGGGTTTGTATGTAGTGTTGGTGTTTGAATGCAGGCATGCATTTGCGTGTAGTGTTGGCGAGATGCAGTGGAGTCGGTATATATAATAGAGATGTTTTAATACAGAGGTGTGTTTGTATGAAGTGTTGTTTGAACACAAGGGTGTGTTTGTATGTAGTGTTGGCAAGATGCTGAAATGTATATATATATATATATATATATATATATATATATATATATATATATATATATATATACATACACACATACACACACACAGATACATATTTTTCCCTTTTCTTAATCGTTCAGTTGTTTAGTAGATATCTACCTTATTTGTTATCCTTATGTGGGATAGACATATTTAAGGACACCAAATTAAGGAGCAATCTACTAAACAAATACACATTTATACACACACAGACAGACAGACTTATGTGTGTGTACATTTGTGGTTGTGTATGTATATAAATACACAATCACGGACATACACCCACATAAACACAGAGATACACACACAATAAAAAGCACACCCTTAACCACAGAGATACGCACAATCACACATAATCACAGACAAACACACATAATTACTGACAAACACAAAAATCACATTCATACATACACATTTAGTAAGTAAGAGGTCCACCCAACCACCCTACCAGTAGATCCTCTCCCTGGTGACTTGCTGCTGGGCTGGGATCTCTGTGCTCTTCCTGAACAGCCCACTCGCGTGCGTGCCCAGTAGTGATGCTAAAGCCAGGATGACGTCATATCCCGGCTGCCAGCTCACTGCAGAATGTGCACAAACTTCTATGTAGCCCATAAAAAATGTTTAATCTCCCTTCCTCCCACTATATATCTGTCCTTGTCCCTTGTGTGAAAATGTGTGTTTGTGACAGCGTATGTATGTGCAATGTGCGTGACTTTATATGTAATCTACGAATGTGAACTTGTGTGTAATGTAACAGTAGGGGAACCGTTGTATGTGTCTGGGTGGGTCAGAGTAGATTGGGTCTGGGACTTAGTGTGTGATATTGCATGGGGGAATGTGACGACATGGAGGTATATGTAAGTGGGTGAGTATTACTAGCAAGAGAAGGGTATATGGCAGGGTGGGGCAGTGTGATGGATACTATGATCGTGTGTGCCATTGCACACAGTGGATTGAAGGAGGTGACTGCAGGTGAGGTGGTAAGTATATGGTCTTATATGGCAAGGGTGGTTGTTATATGTAAGGGGTTAAAACAATGGGTTGGGTGTTATATGGAGGAGAGGGAACAATGTCAAGGCGAGGGTATACGGCAGGGAAGGTATGACAGGGAAGGTGGGGGTTTATATGGCAGGGAGGGTATTATGAGAGTGTGGGGTTTGGGGGTATAGGGCAGGGAGGGTGGAGGTATAGATCAGGGAGGGTATTATATGGCTATGAGGATGGGGATGCCAAAGGGTGAATTTACAAGTGCTGTAAAATATTATTAGTCCACCATTCAAAGGGGTGCAGGAAAAGGAGAGCTCTCTCTCACTATATGGTGGCTGCTCTGTTTCAGCCTCCAAGCAGTTCCATTCCAGGGTCAGGAAGTGCAGGCTCAGGATCAAAGGAGCAGGGGATCTGGAGAGACCCACTCTTATCCCCTGCATGTTCAGAGTGGCTGCGCAGGGGAGCAACCAGGCAGAATGCACACTCTGTGCTCCCTGCTGGTACACTCCATGATAACCTCTTTGCTGCTCAGTGTAAGTCAGTACATTGGCTGGCAATCCCCTCCTTGTGCTCTGACTCACTGAATGCCAGAGCTGCTAGGGATAGATTATGTCTGTACCAGAAGGAAGTGCAGAGCATGGCACTGATTCAGTATTTGCACTTGACACAAAACTCAGTAAGTAATACAATGTGAACAAGATATTGTTTTGCTGCTGTGGGATTTGGATAGATTGGAGGACTGGGCACTCAGAAGGCAGATGAAGTTTAATGTAGAAATGTTATGCATTTCTGGGTAAAGAATGCACAAGCAACTTATACCCTAAATGGTAGTGAATTAGAGATAACACACAAAAAGGATTTGGGAATTGATATAGACAACAAACCAGGTAACAATGTGCAATGTCAATCAACAGTGGCTATGGCCAGTAAAATATTGCCAAGTATAAAAAAAGTGCATTTATTCTCAGGATAAGAATATCATTTTGCTTCTTTATAAATCACGGGTAAGACCACTTCTTGAATATGTAGTTCAATTTTGGACACCTGTACTAAAGAAGGAGATTATGGCACTAGAAAAAGTGCAGAGGTGAGCTACAAAATGAATAGGAGGAATGGAACATTTTAGTTATGAAGATAGGTTAACAAATTGAAACCTCATTAGTTTAGAAAACAGTGCCTTGGAGGGGACATGATAACATTATACAAATATATTCGGGGCCAATACAAACCAGTGTCTGGAAATCTATTCGCAAACAGGGCTATACATAGGACAAGAGGTCACGCTTTTAGACTGGAAGAAAGGAGATTTAGTCTAAGGCAAAGGAAAGGTTGATTTTTTTACAGTAGGAACAATAAGGATGTGGAATCCCCTGCTGAAGAAGTGGTTTTATCAGAGTCTGTACATATGTTTAAACGGCATCTAGATGCATACTTGCAAAAACTAATATTTAAGGATAGACATTTTAAATTGTGGGGTAATAGCTTCTTGATCCAAGGAGAGATCTCACTACCATTCTGGGGTCAAGAAGGAATTGTGGAGATGCTTCAAATGGTTTTTCTTGTGTCTTCTTTTGGATCAACAGCAAAAAACTGATGTAAGAAAGGCTGAACTTGATGGACACATGTCTATTTTCAGCCTGTGCAACTGTACTTGTTTAAAAGTAAAATAGTGCACAGCATAGCTTGGTCTTTTTCCACCAGGAGCCATCTTTTACATGTGGAAGTCCAATTACAACTGTCACAGCTATTCTGATAAATGCAATTCTAGGGACAATTACTTGATCCCAAAAAATATGTGAGGACAAGGAATAAAGAATCATGCTAGACTGCATCCGTATGAAGTACACATGTCTTGTTTCGTCACAGTAATTCTTATGGCCAGTCTGTTGCATTGACTACAGTGAATTCAATTCTAGTAACAAGTATATATTTTTCCAGACACTTCAATCCATGCCTTGGTACCACTGATAACATTGCCATTATTGCAGTCCTTCCTAAAAAATGCCAAATGCCAGTGACACTCAATGACACAGTGTTGCTTATATTAAATACGTCTAACATTCTACCAAGGATACAAAACAAAAAGTCACTAAATAAGGACTAGAGGCTGAATAATTTAAGCAAAACAAATCAAAAACTTTAAAGATCTTGCACAAAAAAGGAATGTTCTACTATATTAAAATTTGTGAAGGTTGGTATACAGCTGCTATTGTTAATCAAGCAGGGCACTGCATACTGGCATCAGTAAACACACAATTACTTGTTTAAATATGGATTGGGAATACAGGTTTTAAACATTTTACTTGCATGTTCTTCAATGAAAATAATTACTCTAAAAAATAAATTATGTTTATCAGTGCAATACGACTTCAACCTAAGAAAATCAGGATTGCTGTTTAAACTTAATAATAGTGTAGTTAAACACAGTTACAATGGCAGAATACTTACCAAGAGGAACAAGTGGAATGGCTGGGTCTATAGAAGATGGCTTTGCCTTAACAGGTATGGGAGTTGTTGGTCCATTTACCATCACATGACCTAAAAAATGTTGGGGATATACAAAATTACTGTTGTAATGTATTTTGGTAATATTACATTTCTGAATGTGTCTCCACTCTTAAATCAAATGTTATTGCACCACACAGTGGACATTAGGTAAGCATTAATAATTGTAAATTGTGGTTTGTAATGGAGGTTTATTTCTCTCTAATTTTGGCATTGTGGCTTAAAAATTGCAACTCTTAGTCTGCAACGTATACTGGTTTAGTGTAAATGTAGCTCACCCAGGTAATGGAGTAACTTCTGAGCACGGTTCTGTACAGGTCTAAGATTGAAAAGGTCTGGGTTTTCATCAATAAATTGGGTGTCGACAGTTCCATGAAGGAACTGGTGATTGTTCAAAACATTCTGTAAGAAAGGGATATTGGTCTGGAAAAGAGAAAAAGGCAAAAACATGTTAATCTGTGGAAACACCATTGCATACATTTTAAATGAAATTAATTCCAATGCATATTGTACTAAAATGATTATATTGTAAGCAAAAATAGAAATTCAAGATCACTATAATACATCACCAAATGTTATAATTGAATAACATTATTAATTTACATGATTGTTTGTAAATGTTCAGATAATTCCATTTAAAATGACATACCAAAAAATAATATATATGAATTATTACTGTAGCCATCAAACTGAGTTTGCTCGAGAACATTTGTTTTTCAATGTGGAGTTAGTAATCACAATTTACTAACTCTCCAGTGGAGGCTTTTTCATACAGGCAGCACCTCACCAGTTTTTATTGCTATAATAAACAAATAACATTTTATCAATTTTTTTTTCCCTTTTAGGGTTTTAAACTTCTGTTTGTGTATCTAACACCTTTGAGAAGTGTCTGTTTGATCAAATGTGTTTGTAGTACTGCAGTTTTCCTCCACCCTTATTTGGCACGCTATTGCTGCTAGGGAGAGAGAAAAATAAACCTTTACAAGATGTATGGTTGTTGGTCGTTTGTCCAAAGGTCTGATTAAATCCTATGAGAATTTGTGTGAATCATCCTCATTGGCTGTTGGACAGCTAACTGTTCTTCCCAATGTATATTCACTGGACAGTAAATATGTTGCCCTAAAACATAGGCTTGCCTACAGTGCCATCATCGGCTTCTAGCACCAGGTGGTGGAGTCAGCAGTATACCACTTTCCTTGAAGAAGCCTCTCGTTTGACTCCATGCCTGCTGCATTGTTTAATCCTGCTGCTCATCAGAAGTGCTAATTTATGGTCAGAAATGCCCTGCAATGGCTACATGGAGCCAGCAGTACATTTAATAACACCCTGCACTTGGCTACTCTGCTGTGTCTTGTGAAGGCAGCTTAATTGTTCTACATAAGGAATGCTCCACAGCATCAAGTATAGTTCGGACGTATGCATTAACACTACACAAAGACGCGTATTTTCACAAAGTTAATGGAGGGGCAGGAAAGCCTGAAGATAAAAAACACAGGTAAATGTATTGTGAGACATGCTGCCAAAGGCTTCCGTGGGATAGTTCTTAATAACTAGGCTGTTGCACAAAACCCCTTTAATGGACAAAAAGTAAGAAACTAGGCAGACAGACCATAAAGTGTTAAGTTCTCAGGATGTACATGGTTAAGTGTACAAGTAAGTTTTATGATGATGTTAAAGCAACATGTTACAGTATCATAACCACACTAAATTGGTAGCAATACCATTTGAAAATGTTTTGATTAATTATCTTGAGTCTTCCCTGTACCAGTCACCTCCCCTAGGGAAACCAGAAGATCTCTTAACTTAAGCAGGTATTAGCTCAGGATTGCTAACTGAACTCTAGCTAACTGAAATGGAGGGAAACTATGACACATGTAGAGGCTGGGTGGATAAGGGAATGGGGCACACAAGGGGCTGAGGGGAGGAGGAGGGAATTGGACACATGTAGTGGCTGGGGGGGGATGGGACACATGTAAGGGCTGGGGGGAGGTTGGAATGAGACACATGGAGTAGCTGGGGGGAAGAAGGGAATGGGACACATGGAGGGGCTGGGGCAGAGGGAATGGGACACGTGGTGAGGCTGGGGAGGAGGGAATGGGACACGTGGAGGGGCTGGGGCAGAGGGAATGGGACACGTGGAGGGGCTGGGGCAGAGGGAATGGGACACATGGAGGGGCTGGGGCAGAGGGAATGGGACACGTGGAGGGGCTGGGGCAGAGGGAATGGGTCACGTGGAGGGGCTGGGGCAGAGGGAATGGGACACGTGGAAGGGTTGGGGCAGAGGGAATGGGACACGTGGAGGGGCTGGGGCAGAGGGAATGGGACACGTGGAGGGGCTGGGGCAGAGGGAATGGGACACGTGGAGGGGCTGGGGGAGGGAATGGGACACATGGAGGGGCTGGGGGAGGGAATGGGACACATGGAGGGGCTAGGGGAGGGAATGGGACAAATGGAGGGGCTGGAGGGAGGGAATGGGACAAATGGAGGGGCTGGGGAGGGAATGGGACAAATGGAGGGGCTGGGGGAGGCAATGGGACAAATTGAGGGTCTGGGGGGAGGGAATGAGACACATGGAGGGGCTGGGGGGAAGGGAAACATTGAATTGGCCGAGATCATCTAAACTGATGATGTCAGCCAAAGAGGCAGATGGAAACCTGCACGGTGAGGGCTGAAAGGTAAGTAAATCTCACCTTTTAAACCCTCACATGCCCGGGGAGGGGGGAAGATGGGCAGCAGAATAGAATAGACTAAAACTGTCGCGTTAGGGGTGCATTTTTGCATTCCTAACGCAATAGCAATGCTTTAATACAGTTTTGCTTGTACAATGAGAATTGCAAAAATAAGGCTTGGGTAAGATTTATCTTCTGCAATTACATACCCTTTTGTTAAAACTGTGTGGACAGCAGAATAAAACAATGTTTGTATTTATGTAAAAATAGGTTGGTAACATTATTCTAAAATCAGATAAGAACACATGTAATTTAAAAAAGACAATACTTCTGGTAGACCAGTGCCAGAAAACAAAATGACAACTCTAAAGTTCATCTCAGAACACACTGGGAGACCAAAGGAAAAGGTACAATTAATGCAGAGAAATTAGAAAGTAAGATCTAAATAGGACTAATATAGGTGAATAATCAATAAAACAATAATATTGTTGTATGAAAAAACGAACTAAAAAAAAAAACAGCAATATTTTGGGCCTAAAAATAAAGAAGAGCAATTAAAGAACAACTGATGTGTGACAATACGCAAGTGAAATGTTCCAGCTGTGGCTAACATGTTGGGGTCGGGGGGGGGGGGAGGGGTGTATAAAAGTGTATATCACCTAGATGTGTACATGTAGATGTTCTAGATTCTGTGTGTCTTTCTGGAAAAGAAAACCTATATGCGTAAATAAGAAATGGAAGTAAGTGTGCCAAAAGGGATGTTTCATAGAAGGCTGTAAGAATAAATATGACAAGCAAGGAAAATGGGAGGCACACACAGGATGACGCCAACAATGGCCCATTTTTTTGACACCAGGGAACAGTTTTCAGCATCACGCTGGCCGCTCAAAGACCTGCTAATTAGAGCTGTGATGATTAGACTGGAACGACTGCAACTGCGAGGGTGGGGTTCCTATTACGTTAGCTTATGTTCCATTGCAGTTGCTTCAAAAGAGGATACTTTATGACCAATGTGAGATTACCCAAAAACTAGGTTCAGTGAAGTTCTGAGCGTCTTAATTAACACATCAACATCTTTATGCAATACCTATATAACTAAAGTATATTACTTTTATGATCTCATTGGTTTCTCACGTTTGACCCAAATATTTGATTTATCCAAAACTGTTCCCGCCAAGTAGAATTTTCAAATAGTGATTAAATCTAAGTTAGGAATATTAACAGAATAATGTAAAAATTACAATCAGGTCCCTGCTACAACTTTAAAATTAAACTTCTGGCTGCTTTTTGTGACGGTTACATATATTCTTGGTAATTATAACATGTTCTAACATCATACATCTCTTCATAAACCCCATAGTTACAGAGGCACTCTAAACACTATAACCATTACAGTAGGCCCCAGGTACTGCCACTAACTGTCATCCCCAAGATAAGAGTGGTTCAGCCGCTCATTAGAGAATTCACTAAAGCAGAAATGGCACTGTTGTATTGGCTATATCAATTCTGTCAGTCTGCACTCTCAACCAATGAATTATATGCAAACCTGATTGTTACATTTAATGCAGTTAGACACACTTTGGACCATACAAAACCAGTCATGACAATATCTAACCAATGAGCCCCCTTATCTCTACTTTCACTGTTCATATAGCTTGTTCTGATTATGTTTAAAAGTGTAAAAAAAAAAACACATTATATATATATATATATATATATATATATATATATATATATACACACTCACACAAAATGTTATCCAATTTAGATTTCTGTGCCAGAAGACATATGTTCATCATATCATAAACTAGCCACCATGTTAAACATAGCCAAGATGTGCAGAAGCCCTTGTTATGAAATCTAATTAGTTCTTACAACTGCCACCATTATGATAGAAATATGTTTGTCTTGATAAAGAAAATGCAAGAAGCATAACACTATATGTTTCAAATTCTTGTGACAAAACAGTTTGTTAAAAGGAATGTAAAACAAATACTATTTTAGGATACTTTTGTATAAAAAGACAAAACAACAAGGGAAAATATTTGAAAACATGTTTCGTTACACTGTACATGAAATTCCTTTTCAAATATGGAGAAGAATAACCAAGGAGTTAAAGAAAAACTACAGCTTAAGATGCTGTGCAGGCACAGCAGTGCGGCTGGGATAAAAGCTACTTTCTTTCCCCTCCTCCTCCAATCTCCCTCCTCCCTCACTCTGCTTCTGCTCCCTTTCACAGCTTTGCTCCTGTGTTTCATATCCTTTCTGCTTTGTCTCCTCTCTCACCTGGAGTAGAAGGGGTGAACGATGCCACCCACAGGAGGAGAATGACTAGGAGGTAAATTTGGGGTAAGCAAAGAAAAGAAGCTGAAACTGTTTTTCACAGTCTGGTTAGACAAAATGGAGTTTTTTTTTCTTTATCATCCTCTCTGAGTGCCACCTCCGTGTTTTAAAGGATTAACAGAATGGGGTTGGCTGCAAGACTGTAGAATGGCGAAACCTAATACCCTACCAGGAATAAGGGGAAAATGTTCTGTCTAATAATGGTTTGTAAACACTTGGACATGTCTTGTTTGGGTCACAACCGTTCCATATTTTTCACTTTGCCGTCTGGAATTTAACCCTTGTGAAAACAGCTCCAAATCCTCTCGGAGTATGAATTTGGATTTTTGTTTCCTCTCCACATCTGTGTTTTTTTCAGAAACGCACATTTATGTACATAGGAGGATTATAATCTATCTTCTAGGATGGTAAAAGAGCCATTAGACATACAGGATCTTAACTCTTTAATTTTACAGGATACGTTGGATTCTGCATATTCAGAAATTTATATTTTATTTAACTCTGCTTGAAGAAAAGAAATGTAACGGCGTAACTGGTTTTATCTCTATTTGGAAGTCCAATAAATATTTACAGCTTTTGAAGATTTAGCTAAAAAGATACAATGATTGTAGTGCCAGAATCTGTGCTGTTACATGCAAATTCTTTAAAAAGCAATGACGCAATCTGCATTTACAAATGATTTTCCCTTTAATTGGAGAATATCAAAAAATCCTAGCTAAAACAAACAGAAAGAAAGGGAGTAACTCTTTAAGTGTTAATATAGGAGCAAACCAACCATGAAACACTGATGCTACCTATAGAATTTGTGTGCTGTGAATCTTATGTTTAGGGTGTTCTGTTTGTCCACACTGCCTAAGGGATAATGGGTCACAGTGAAAGTATTGGCCCAGCACTTATCAAAGACCTCTCTTTTCAGTGGGGGTTCTCCCTAGGACAGAGAGATAGAGGACTGCAGTGCAGAAGGGAGAAGGGCTTTAAGAAGGTATCAACCTGCACGCCCTAGGAAATCTCCCCCCGGAAATGTCCTGCTGGCCATGGATTAAAAATCCATGAGGGAAGAGGAGGAACAGCTGTCACATCAGAAAGACAAGTGAGGAAAGGAGGAACGCACAGGTACTTAAAAAAAAATAAAAAAAAAATTAAAAAAAAAAAAATGTGTTGCTGCTTAGTGTGCTGTTAAATACAACACATTAAAAGTGTTTGTGTATATAAGTAACCTTGGTAATTTTGTCAGATTCCCGATTAATTCTGCCTGCAGGTGTGCAAACATGATGGTGAGAAGGATGCTGCACTAATGAGCAAGACACACAGAATCTAGAACATCTACATGTACACATCTACGTGATATACACTTTTATATGTGTAGTTCAAATGAAAGATGGGATGCATATTATTCAAAATAACTGTTGTAAATGTGACTATGGAGTGGGTATGTTTTGTATGATATTGGTGTAGGGAGGGAGGGATAACAGTCAGGAGAAAGGGTGGGATAAAAAAAAAACGTGATGCATGATAACAGACATTAGAAGCTGTACATACTGTTTGATACCCTTAGTATGACAATTGATGGAATGACTAGGGTTTGGAAAAAAAAACACATTGGTTATTTTTAACCTCAAAAACAACGTCAAAGCAACATCACTACTTTAAAATACACAGCCCTTCCCCACTATGTGGGAATAAGAAGACAAACCAGCAATATTAAAAGGATGGGACACACTCTTCAAGCATTTTATTTAGCATTTTTATATGGACCCAGTGTCAGGCATGGCATATCTTGAGCAGTGGTTGGCACTTTAGAAGTTCATAATGATTAGAAAAAATGTCTAGATCCTCTTATTCACTCCTACAACCACTAATTGTGTGTTTGACGCACATCTTTAACAGCCAGGCGTATTTATTCTGCATGGCAACATCATGTTAGCACAGAAAGGGCACTTCACTAAAACCTGCAATGTCACAAACCTAAAAAGCCATGAACCTCAGAACGCAATTGAGGCAACACCAACTCAATGTTATATGTCTGGCTCTAAGTTGTTATAAGGGACTGCATGTGGTGAGGCAAAGCATAAAATGAAGAAAAATAAAACTAAACAGTAGACAAGTCTAGGTTAAGAGCTGCAAGCTATGGTTTGGTTCATGCATGTTCAAAGTTGTGATTCGTGGAACCTCTTCGTGCATATTTACAAGATTTTATTTGATTTTTTTTCTCATTGAAGGCTGCAAATGTAAAAAACATAACGGTTGATTAACCCATCAGTCACACTGGAGAGATTTTGCCCTGTTGAGGCATCAGAAATATTTAATGCATTACATTATTTGTCAATGCTTTTTATTTTGTTATTGTTTTAGCCCTTCCAAGCCATGAGTAATGACTTGCCAAAGCCACCAAGTACAGATCACTTAATCAAACCCCGTATTGTGATTAAACCATGCCCTGCAAGCAGGAGGTCATCCAAAATGAGTGGCTACTTTGAGACCCACACTTTAACAATTTTCCTTTCTTCAGCATATTAATTCTTCATACTGCAGTTAATCAGTTTCCAAAACCAAATGTGGTAGATGAACATGAAAACAGTGTATGTTGCAGTGCTAACAGGACCACAGGATATTCTACAGTAATAAAAGAAATGGGCAAGCTGGCTATGTAGTCATGTGATCATTTTAATCTACAGTGAACATTCTTCTTGAATATCTATATAGCATAGCCAAAATACAGATTTCTGGATTGCAACAAATATTCTGCATACAACGTTAAATGATTCACCTCTCTTAAAGAACTGTTTGTACAGCACTTTAGTCATGTTATCCCAAAATGGCATAAGGAGTTAAGTAGAAATTAAACATGGACTTTCCTACTTATATTGCTGATTTTTATAAGTCACATTACTAAATATTAATCATATTAAAACGTGTGATAGCAAGATACAAATCTTGATACTGGCAATTACAACTAGTTTGAATTATACACATTTTTTTGTTGTTGTTTTTTTTTTTTTTTTAACCTATAGTACTGCAGGGCACTGGTGTTCCAGGCAGAATACTGAAAACATTTATTTAAAAAGCTTCCAAACACATTCCCTAATCAAGCTAGGTATACATTCCACCATTCCAAAACGCAATCGTTTACAGAGTGTGACAAGACATGTATTTATTTAAAAAAATAAAATAATATATATATATATATTTTTTTCTTAAATCTATAGGAGATACCTTTCACTTGCCACATCTCTGCAACAGTTACCTTTCACTTGTTATAACTCTGCATTAGAATCCTTTAACTCATTTGCTGCCAAAGGCCAGTACGTTAATTGTAAAATCTGGGCAACATTCCTCAGCCTTTTAAAGAGAGATGCTTAGCAACCTATTTGCTAAGCAACAAGGCCCTCTCTGCAGGTCTGTAGGAGGAAAGAGAGAACAGCCATCTAGTGTATCACGATACAGAGTGTCTAAATTGATCTTATCTGTGTATAGTTGTTCTGTGATGAACCTGCTTTGTGGTAAAAAAACAAATATCAATGGTCTAGCATACATTTTTTTGATGATACTACAAAGCTTAGTGCATACAAGTATGATCAGGTTCTTTTTTTGATACAATCTCTACTTAGATTATCAACATTAGAAACAATGGAAACATTGCAGTTACAAAAATAAATAAAAACAATTAAGTATACAATGTGTAAATAGTGACCAATAAGTATGTTATGGACCTAATTTACTGAAGACTTGTATCATGTGACTTTAGCGAGAAGTGTGATCATCAGAATAACAAAACATAATTATATGGGATGACTGGAGTTTAAGAGTAAGGAAGAAGAAAAAAACAAGATGAGAGAAGATAATATCAAGGTTGTTTTGGACGGTGGGGGTGTGCTCTCTAAATGCCACAGGTTTCTTAGCAGTTAAATCTCAAACAAATATTCCATTACACTTATTTCCTCCTTTTTATTCACCAATTGCCGGAATATTAGGGCCTAAACACATCTATATAGCACAGGGATCCGGTGTTTCATAACAATAAGTGTTTTGCATGGGATTTGTTATACTTGGAAAATGAGCTTGGATATTGTATGATAATTTCTTCTGGTCTAAGACAGGAGAATGGCAAAAATCGAAACAAGCTTTTAGAATCTGTTTTCAAAACAGTTAAGACCGTCCAGGACTGTCCCATCATATATAAAGTAGTGGCCCAATCCACAGTGCCAGCACAAAACCAGGTAAAATATACAGTACCAACCAGTGTAAAAGTTGTTGAATTTTTGAGCATCTCAAAAACATTGTGCCTCATAAAAAATGGGCCCCTGAAAAATGGGACATCTACCAGAAGACAAAATCTCAAGTTAATTATTTAAAACCAAGATTCCCCTGTCGATTTTCTCACTTTCACCACACAATCTTTGAACTATCCTTAAAAGGCAGTCCATCTCTTGAGTTCATTGATTGGTTTCACTGACATGCTGCCTATACCTAAATATGCTAAGTGTGCTCTGATCCATGAAATCAGGGTTCAGAAATTCAAAGAATGGGATAGGAGTGTCAATGTTGAAGAACTGAAATGGATTAGCAGTATTTTACAGAAAAAAGTTGGGATAGGACTGGCTTAGTGGTTAAGGAGTACAGAAAGCAAAAACTATATCAGGCCTGAAGGTTCACCCGTAGCAGTGGATGGGCCACGGTATTTTGGAGGTCCATCAATTTTCTAATTAGAGCAATGATAGAATGTCACTCACAAAAGTAACCCTTTTAAGAGCAAGTCTGTAGGTTTTAGTGAACTTAATTTCTGGTCAACGACTCACACACTCTTGTATAGTAACACTTATAAATTGGAATACATTCTTGAACTGATCAGTGTCTGCCAAGCTAGGTGAGCTAGTTGCATTCTGGATTTTTTTTTTGTAAATATATTTTTATTGAGCATAATATTAATTCTTTTATGTTTTAGACAAAATACTTTTAAAAGAAAGAAACCGCTGTGTGGACTCGCAGGTCCTACCGGGTTTTTTGTTAAGGCTTCAGAAGGTATGTGAGAACAGATAGGTACATATATATGCAGACATTGGGGACACGCAGGTCCCAGTGTATCATCGTGACCCGCCGTGCAATGGACTCGCAGGTCCCATTACTTAACAGTAGCATCTATCAGGGTAGCCGGGGGGGTATTAAACCTTATGGACTCGTAGGTCTAATCGCGCATGTATCTTGTTGTGTCATCTCGGTCACCCGTGAGCAGACCTAGCTCATCTATAGCGAACCCGGGGGTCCTGATGTGTGTGTAACAAAACAGGCATGGTTCTGGGTCCCCCGGGGGGTCACTATGCTCGGTCTTGTTTGTTGTCATGGCAGTCCCAGGTGGTGGTCTGTAGGCTAGGGACGGGTGTCGGTTATCGTGAGGGGGGGGATAGTGAGGGTGTTGCCACCCTCGCTGGGTCTGCTCGCGGAGAATGCTGCGTGGGCCCCTCTGTGCCCCATGGTCCCCTATTAGTGTCTTGCTACCCCATGTATTTGGTACTCTAGTTTGTGATGTCAGTGTTTCCCCTTCGGTGACCCTTTTCCAACTGGTGTCGGTGCGGTGAGTTCCCCCCCCCCCCTCCGTTCCCCTTATCTGCCTTCATGGGTGTACCGTGTCCTATAACTTGTGCTCGGGCCTGCCTGTCTGGGGCGGCTCCTCGTCTGATCTCAACCTATGCTCTTGCGCGCTGCCTCCCCCCCGCCCCCCCGGGAGGATGGGGAGTGGGGGGGGGGGAGAGGAAGGGGGAGGGTGGATGTCTTTCTTCTCCAGTCTGTCAATAGCCCAGTCTGTGCCGTCACGGTCAGTGTAGCAAGTCCTGTAAGTCAGGGCGTGCGGTAGTCACTATCCAGTGCATCCAAATCGACAGGTAAACCTGTGTTTTCCCCTCTGCCAGTAGGGAGAGCTCCTCTAGTGCTCGGAGTTCCTCCATGCGTTGGTACCAGGTCCCCAGTGATGGGGCGGATTGTTTTTTCCAGTAAATGGGGATGAGGCTCTTAGCCACGGTAAGTATCCGAATTGTGAGGGATTTTTTGTAAGTTGATGCCTTCGTCGTGGTGTAGTGGATAAGGAATGTGGCAGGGTTCTTTGGCGGTGGGGTGTCAGTGAATCTCTTGATGATCTTATATATGGCCTCCCAGTACGGTTGGATGATTGGGCAGTCCCACCATATGTGGAGATATGTGCCTGTGTGGTTCGTGCATCTCCAGCAAACGTCATCAGTCGTGTGGTCATACCTGTGTGTCTGGTGCGGGGTGCGGTACCATAGTGCTAGCGTTTTGTAGGCAGTGTCCTGCGTTCCACTGGACGATGCGCAGTGTAATGTGAGAGTGCATATCTGGTCCCATTGGGCAGGTGTGAATGTTGTGCCTAACGCCACCTCCCATTTCCCCATGAAGCTTGGGGGTGGCTGCCTCCTCATCCGCATGAGCATGCCATAGATCGTGGAGAGTCCTTTAACTAGGGGATATGGGTCCATACAGATGTCTTCAAATGGGGTCAGTGGTCTAGAGGTGTTGTGTAGTTGAAGGATTGTGTATGTGAATATTTGTAATTGTCTGTATCTGAACTGTAGCATGAATGGGTTGTTGGTGTTTCCTGTCATGTCTTCCAGGGTCCTGAGTTTGCCGTTGGTGGTAGCGTGGTGTAGTCGTGGGACCTCATGTCCCAATAGGCTGGTTAGCGTCCTTGGTTCCCTCCCTGGGGGGAAGGTTTTGTTGTGGGTCAGTGGGAGCAGCGGGGATGGTGTGGTGGTGAGTGACAGTGGTGTGGCTAGCTTATGCCACACCTGCATGGTCGCTTTAATAAGGGGGTGTGGGGCTGCCAATTGTCTGCCTTGCTGGTGGTCTAGCCAGGGGAGGACGGCGATGGTTCTACCCACCTGTGCGGCCTCTATGTCCTTCCAGGGTTTAGCAACCCCTGATTTGGTCCACTCTACTATTCGCTGGATATGAGTGGCTCTATAGTAACCCCTAAAGTCTGGGAGGGCGAGCCCTTTTTTTTTTTCTTTCGGGAGTGTGAGTACATCATGTTTGATTCTCGCTTTCATATTTTGCCAGGCAAACCTGAGGGCCATGGTTCTGAGGGAGGTGGAGAAGGCCTCCAGGATGGCGCTGGGGATGGCCTGGAACAGGTACAACACCAGCGGTAATATATTCATTTTAAGGACTCCAACCCTGCCGAACCACGAGAGTCGCACCTGCTCCCAGTCCCTGAGGTCCCTCTGGATTGTGTTCAACAGCGGTTGAAAGTTGGCCGCATATAGCTGGGTGAGATCTTTCATGATCTTTGTCCACAGATATCATATAGAGGTGTCTGACCACTGGAACGGGAGGTCTTGTTTCAGTTTCGTCGCCTCGCGAGCCGGTAATGATACACTAAGTATCATGGACTTGGAGTAATTTATCTTTAAGTTTGAGAGCTCTCCATATGTGTCGAATTCCTTCAGTATTGCTGGCATCGCGGTTTCTGGTTTGGTTACGAAGAATAGTAAATCGTTCGCGTATGCTTCTACCGAATGTTTCCACTTCCCTACCTCTAGCCCCGGGATACGCGGGTTGTTCCTGATTGAGTTCAGGATCGATTCCAAGGCTAGTATAAAGAGGAGGGGTGAGAGGGGGCAGCCCTGTCGGGTCCCATTCTTTATCGGGAAGGGTTCAGTGAAGTTTCCATTTACGCAGATTCGTGCCGTCGGTCCTGAGTATAGTGCTCTGATCCAGGCCATCATAAATGGTTCCATTCCGAGCCCCTCCAGCACCTGGAACATGAAATCCCAGGAGATCCTATTGAAGGCCTTCTCCGCATCTGTGGAGAGCAGGAGAAAGCCCTCATTGCTGGACGTTGCTGTGTGGATTAGGGCCAACGCCCTGATCGTGTTGTCCCTTGCCTCTCTATGTGGGGTAAATCCCGCTTGGTCCCCGTGTATCAAGTCCGGGAGGGAGGACTTCAGTCTCTGCGAGAGTATCTTGAAGATTTTCAGATCACAGTTGAGTAGAGAAATTGGCCGGTAATTGAGCATTCTGGATTTTTAACTTGCTAAAATATAGTTTGTAATACTACCCCATCAAGTTCCTTTTCTGCATCTATTGTAAGAAGAAACATTTCTCTGCCTTGACTCCAGACTGATGAAAGATATTAAAAGAATCGGTCTAAGCACCATTTGCACTATGAATTGCTATTGGGAGGGGGAAACAACAACAAAAAAACAAAAATAAATTACCCCAGCAATGACTCTCCAATCTGACCATATGTTTTTGCCTTTTAGGTTTAGATTAAGAAATTTGAGATAACGGTTTTCTATAATAGTACTAGATATAAAATGAATGGGCCTTCAAGTGATAAACATTTAAATTATCTTTCTACATAAGGTGTCATGGTCTGAATTCTATTTAGATGCATCTTTCTATTATGTTCTTCCTATTTTTCAACCTTCCGTAAAGCTTTAATTCTATACAGATTTACTGTATGGTAATTGAAATGTGTGTCCAGACACTGATAAATATAAACGCATTATTGTTTAACTTCCAACTAAATCTATAATTGCACTAGGGAGATTCTAGTACACCATAAATAGAAATCGAGATTTTTTTCAAACGTCACTGAACCATATCAGTGTCCCAAAATATAATTTTATATGGGTCACTGGGGTAACTGGTTTGTGCTCACCCGCTACACATTATATGTAACTTATTTCCGAGATGCTTCCAATTCAGGGGTGAAAAAATAGCAAGCTTTATATACAACACACACTAAACCATATAGAGCTGTAAAAACACAGTCAACGGCTTTCAAATGGATGTACTTTATACATACATTTAGACATTTCCTGGCATTAAAACAGTTTATATGAAGTAGACCTCACTCATACTGAAATATCTTATGCAGAAGTTCACAGACACCCATGTGTTATGTATAGTAGCATGTATGTACTGTCACTGTGGCACAATGTGTGCATTGAAAATGTGTCTTATTCCAGCCTACGGTGTTTTATTGCCGCACTAATGTGAGACTTTGAAGGTTAGAGACAGATCTGCGGACAGATTTATATTAACCCCGACACTAAGCTCCTGGCAAGAGAAATCACCCCGCCAAAAATTTTGTGCAGATACTTACATAAAGGGGTCACAAAGCAAGCTGTCAGCTGGAGATCGGTGGCTAGGGGTTGTTCGGAGACAGGAGGAAAAGCAAGCAGTGGAAGCTTAAGCACATGAGCGTATAATGAACAAATATAAACAGGGAGAGAGAAGATAAGTCTGATAAAGATGAATACAGGTAAATCTGCAAAAGGAAACAAATATCTGATGTCAAAGAAAATAAATTGTGATGGTTGGTCAGGGATTTAAGGAAAAAGGGGCAATAGTATCTTAAAAGAAAGGAATGATTAAGTAGGCATGATTTACCCTGTTAATTATTATTATATTATTTTTATAGTGCCAGCAAATTCCATAGCGCTGTACGATAGGTGAATGCTATTAGCTCACAATTGATTAACTCTGTTTTACAAAATTTACATTATTGGCTACCACTCACTGCATTGCCATATTATACTATAGTCTGGAGCATGTGTTTTCCATGATGCTGATGAATTTGCAGACTTAAGTGTGAAGCATCGGGCATATTTACACATTTTCTTTTTTGACTCACTGTGATCCATCCATCTAATTCTACCTCAGTACAATTTTTCCAAGCCACCTTTCAAACAAATATACAATCTGAAGCATACCCGGAGACAACATTAAATAGAATAAAGGTAGAGAAGGAAGTGAAAGGACCAGCATTGAAATTGCTATTGATTTTTGCAAGAGATGCAGGATGGAAATGCAATAGCATCCACAAGGGCTCCAGCTGAGCAGGACTACAGTATATTTTGGGCTGTGCTGAAAGCCAGAGGTAGACTAGTAACAGGGGAAGTGGTTTAAAAGGTTAAAAAAAACTTACAATTATCTTTGAAACATGATAACAGATAGGGAAAGGTTTTTAAGTATATTATTGACTGTCTGCAATGTAATTTATGATATTGACACGGATTGTAATGGCAGCCTGAAGATATTTAGCAGAAAGTGTTTCATTATTTTTTGATTGAATACATGTGATGCACAATTACTTGCAGGCATCTGGTCCCTGCAAAATCATTTTCATAGAAACATGAAAGCGATAATTTAAGCGCTACAACCACAATTTGAATCCTTAATGCTAAGTTGTGTAGTTTCTCAAGTGTTCCCACATATTGGACTGAAAAGTGGAATAAAACTACAACAATAAATCATCGCATGCCAACACATTGATACCATCTTACAACTAGAGATTGTTTAGTCTTTAAATGAAAACGTATTTACTTGTTTAATTAATCCTTTCAATGTAGACAGTACAATATATTTGTAGGAATTTCGTCACCCCATTACCCAAAACTTTTGTTTCATTTTTTTTTAAAGAAATACTATTTAGAATTACTGGATATTTTTATAATGCTCTCTATATTAAATGTGGAGTTGTGCATCCTCCAGGAGTTTAAAAATTCTGAAACTAAATTATAAATTAAAAACATTACAGATTACAAATAAATTAAGTTCTGGCCTCTGGATGTAAGGTCTGCCTGAAACATCTGATTATCTGTGAATATGAGTTACCTAATGAATACTTATTTTGTTTGTATGGATGTCAAATGATGTGTCAGATAAACCAACCACATACATAAATTCTGTTTTATTTTTAACAGGGGGTGAAGACTTAATCTACCATGGAAAGGCTGCTCTGGGGTATCCTACTGGTAGGAAGCCTTGTGAGCATGGCAAAGTCTTGCCCCTTCCACTGTACCTGCCAAAACCTTTCAGAGTCTCTAAGTACCCTATGTGCCAATAAGGGTCTCTTGTACGTCCCACCAAACATTGACCGGAGAACTGTTGAGTTACGACTGGCTGACAACTTCATCAGAGTGGTGGCGCAAGAAGATTTTCTCAACATGACTGGTCTTGTGGATCTAACACTTTCCAGAAACACTATTGATACTATCCAGCCTTATGCTTTTGGGGATCTTGAAAGTCTAAGGTCTTTACATTTAGATGGTAATCGTCTAACAACTATCCATGAGGAAGCTTTGAGAGGAATGCTTAACTTGCAACATCTCATCATTAATAACAACCAGCTAGTAATAATACCAGTGGCCACTTTTGATGATTTCCTGCTTACATTGGAAGATCTTGATTTGTCATATAATAATTTGGTTAATGCCCCATGGGAATCAATCAAGAACATGGTTAGTCTTCACACCCTTAATCTAGATCATAATCTCATAGACTTTGTAATGGAAGGGACTTTTTCAGAAATGTACAAGCTCTCCAGATTGGACATGACATCCAACCGGCTTCACACACTACCTCCAGATCCACTCTTTGTCAGATCCCAAACTGGTGTGGTTAGCCCAACTCCTTACACATCCACTATTGTGCTCAATTTCGGAGGAAATCCATTTCATTGTAATTGTGAGCTTTTGTGGCTACGCCGGTTAGTGAGAGAGGATGACATGGAAACATGCGCTTCTCCTGCCCAGTTAGCTGCACGCTATTTCTGGTCTATACCAGAAGAAGAATTCACCTGTGAGCCACCACTCATCACACGCCACACACATCAGCTCTGGGTTCTAGAAGGGCAGAGAGCTATACTGAAGTGCCGAGCTATTGGGGACCCAGAACCAGTCATTCACTGGGTGTCCCCTGATGACAAAATAATGTCCAACTCCTCCAGGACCGCTTCCTATAGAAATGGGACACTGGATATTCTGGTCACTACAATCAGGGATGATGGAACATATACTTGCATAGCCATTAATGCTGCTGGAGAATCAACTGCCCAAGTTGACTTAAAAATGATTCCTTTGCCTCATCGAAACAATGGTACTGTCAGTGTCTTGAGGCAGGACCCCGGGTCTTCTGACATCACCACTTCATCACGGGCATCTGCAAATGCCACAGAGGAGAAAAAGGCACCAGACAGTGCTGTTGTAGTGACAGATGTGACGTCCTCATCTGCATTTGTTCGATGGTACATGAACAGATCAGCCTACATAGTATGGATGTATCAAATTCAGTACAACTGCAGTGTTGATGAGACACTTGTGTACCGGTAAGATGCACCAATTCCTACTTTATCATATACTTAATGCATGTCTATGTATATATTTATTATGTGGTAAAATGCATATATTAATGTTAAATGAACACATTGAGAAAAAAAATAACCATGTCTAAATTTTCACTTCAAAACCAATAAAGATTCTACAAGAGACTGCTAAATATTCATGAGAAAATAGTTCACATGAAAGACTATAACATGCATTGTGCACTACATTTGCAGTATTTCAGCATGTGAATAATCCCATATGTTGCTAGGAGCCTGTACAAGTATTTTTTGTTAAGATAATTACTAGACAATATAATTGTTTGCTTCAGTAAACCAATCCTGCAGAAAATTAACTGTGGTCAGTGGCGTTACTAGAAACCACTAGGCCTAGTGCAATAATTGGCATGGGGCCCCCCCACATGTGTCTCCATTTGCCTCATTCCCTCTCTCATGCCTTCACTCCCTCCCACACCCCCCCCCCACCCAACCCTCCCTCCCACACACCCCCCCCACCCAACCCTCCCTCCCACACACACCCCCACCCAACCCTCCCTCCCACACACACCCCCACCCAACCCTCCCTCCCACACACACCCCCCCACCCAACCCTCCCTCCCACACACACACACCCCCACCCACCCAACCCTCCCTCCCACACACACCCACCCACCCAACCAACCCTCCCTCCCACACACACACACACACCCCCACCCAACCAACCCTCCCTCCCACACACACACACACACACCCCCACCCAACCAACCCTCCCTCCTACACCCCCCCCCACCCAACCAACCTTCCCTCCTACACCCCCCCACCCAACCAACCCTCCCTCCCACACCCCCCCACCCAACCAACCCTCCCTCCCACACCCCCCACCCAACCAACCCTCCCTCCCACACACACACCCCCACCCAACCAACCCTCCCTCACACACACACACACACACCCCACCCCACCCAACCCTCCCTCCCACACACACACACACACCCCACCCCACCCTCCCTCCCACACACACACACACACCCCACCCCACCCAACCCTCCCTCCCACACACACCCCCCCACCCAACCCTCCCTCCCACACACACACACACACCCACCCAACCAACCCTCCCTCCCACACACACCCCCCACCCAACCAACCCTCCCTCCCACACACACACCCCACCCAACCAACCCTCCCTCCCACACACACACCCCCCACCCAACCAACCCTCCCTCCCACACACACACCCCCCACCCAACCAACCCTCCCTCCCACACACACACCCCCACCCAACCAACCCTCCCTCCCACACACACACACCCCTCACCCAACCAACCCTCCCACACACACACACACACACACCCCCCACCCAACCAACCCTCCCTCCCACACACACACCCCACCCAACCAACCCTCCCTCCCACACACACACACACACACACACCCCCCACCCAACCAACCCTCCCTCCCACACACACCCCCCACCCAACCAACCCTCCCTCCCACACACACACACCCCCCACCCACCCAACCCTCCCTCCCACACACACACCCCCCCACCCAACCAACCCTCCCTCCCACACACACACACACCCCCCACCCACCCAACCAACACACACACACACACACACACACACACACACCCAACCAACACACACACACACACACACACCCAACCAACCCTCCCTCCCACACACCCCCCACCCAACCCTCCCTCCCACCCCTCACCCAACCAACCCTCCCTCACCCCACCCAACCCTCCCTCCCACACCCCACCCAACCAACCCTCCCTCCCACACACACCCCCACCCAACCCTTCCTCCCTCCCACACACACACACCCCCCCCACCCAACCATCCCTCCCTCCCAGACACACACCCCCCCCACCCAACCATCCCTCCCTCCCAGACACACACCCCCCCACCCAACCCTCCCTCCCTCCCAGACACACACACACACCCCCCACCCACCCAACCCTCCCTCCCACACACACACCCCCCCACCCAACCAACCCTCCCTCCCACACACACACACACCCCACCCAACCCTCCCTCCCACACACACACACACCCCACCCAACCCTCCCTCCCACACACACACACACCCCACCCAACCCTCCCTCCCACACACACACACACCCCACCCAACCCTCCCTCCCACACACACCCCCCCCACCCAACCAACCCTCCCTCCCACACACACACACACCCCACCCAACCAACCCTCCCCCCCCACACACACACACACACACACACCCACCCCACCCAACCAACCCTCCCTCCCTCCCACACACACCCCCACCCAACCAACCCTCCCTCACACACACACACACACCCACCCAACCCTTCCTCCCTCCCACACACACACACACACACCCCCACCCAACCAACCCTCCCTCCCTCCCACACACACCCCCACCCAACCCTCCCTCCCTCCCAGACACACACACCCCCCACCCAACCCTCCCTCCCACACACACACCCCCCCACCCAACCAACCCTCCCTCCCACACACACACACACCCCACCCAACCCTCCCTCCCACACACACACACACCCCACCCAACCCTCCCTCCCACACACACACACACCCCACCCAACCCTCCCTCCCACACACACACACACCCCACCCAACCCTCCCTCCCACACACACCCCCCCCACCCAACCAACCCTCCCTCCCACACACACACACACCCCACCCAACCAACCCTCCCCCCCCACACACACACACACACACACCCACCCTACCCAACCAACCCTCCCTCCCTCCCACACACACCCCCACCCAACCAACCCTCCCTCACACACACACACACCCACCCAACCCTTCCTCCCTCCCACACACACACACCCACCCAACCCTTCCTCCCTCCCACACACACACACACACACCCACCCAACCCTTCCTCCCTCCCACACACACACACACACACCCAACCCTTCCTCCCTCCCACACACACACACACACACCCAACCCTTCCTCCCTCCCACACACACCCACACCCACCCAACCCTTCCTCCCTCCCACACACACCCACACACACCCAACCCTTCCTCCCTCCCACACACACCCCCCACCCAACCCTCCCTCCCACACACACCCCCCACCCAACCCTCCCTCCCACCCACACCCCCCACCCAACCCTCCCTCCCACCCACACACCCCACCCAACCCTCCCTCCCACCCACACACCCCACCCAACCCTCCCTCCCACCCACACACCCCACCCAACCCTCCCTCCCACCCACACCCCCCACCCAACCCTCCCTCCCACCCACACACACACACCCCCCACCCAACCCTCCCTCCCACCCACACACACCCCCCACCCAACCCTCCCTCCCACCCACACACACCCCCCACCCAACCCTCCCTCCCACCCACACACACCCTCCACCCAACCCTCCCTCCCACACACACCCTCCACTCAACCCTCCCTCCCACACACACCCTCCACTCAACCCTCCCTCCCACACACACCCTCCACCCAACCCTCCCTCCCACACAACCCCCCACCCAACCCTCCCTCCCACACACACCCCCACCCAACCCTCCCTCCCACACACACCCCCACCCAACCCTCCCACACACACACACACACACCCCACCCAACCCTCCCTCCCCTCCCACACACACACACACCCCCACCCAACCCTCCCTCCCACACACACACACACACACACCCCTCCACCCAACCCTCCCTCCCACACACACACACACACACCCCTCCACCCAACCCTCCCTCCCACACACACACACCCCACCCAACCCTCCTACACCCCCCCCCCCACCCAACCCTCCCTCCCACACACAAGTAAACTGTTCGAAATCGGTTTAACCCCTTGAGGTAAGTGCCTTTGGGGGCTCTTTGGGGGGCTTCCTGACACCATAACAACTTAATATGGATGAAGTTGTTTTGATGCCTGGAGTGTCCCTTTAAAATAAGAGATGGGGAGGGGGGGAGACATTGATTTGGGGTCAGAGTTTACCTATCAATAGGTCAAAGTTAGAATAACCAACTAACACATATACAAAGATTAAAGCCAGTACTGCAAATTGCCAACTGGTTTCAGATATGGTTCAATTCCTGGGAAACAAAAGTGTGGGAATTAACCCAAGATTTCTAACTCAGAGTTGGTTAGGGCTTTATAGGCAAGGGTTAGTAATTTAAATTGACACCTACAGAGTACAGGAAGCCAGTGTAAGGATTGACAGAGGAGTGAGGTGTGAGAGGAGTGAGGTGTGAGAGGAGCGACAGGAAAGAAAGCATTCATCACAGATTGTAGGTGGGGAAGTACGGCTTCTGGGGAGACCAATTAGGATGGAATTACAGTAGTCCAGGTGAGAGATTACTAGAGCATGAACAAGCACCTTGGCAGCATCTTGTGTAAGAAAGGGGCGTATGTGGGCAATGTTTTTAAGCTGGAATCTACTTGTTTCAGCAATAGACTGGACATGAGGCGCAAAGGTGAGGACAGAATCAAAAATGACACCAAGACAGCGAGCTTGAAAGGATGGGGTGAGGCAGGTACAGTCAACCTGCAGGGAGAGTGAAGGAGGAGGAGGATCAGTGTTATGAGGAGGAAAAATAAGAAACTCAGTTTTAGAGAGATTGAGTTTCAGAAAGCGGGAGGACATCCAATCAGAGATAGAAGAAAGGCAATTGGTGACACGTTGTAGGACAGCAGGGGAGAGGTCTGGGGAGGAGAAGTATATCTGGGTGTCATCGGCATACAGGTGGTAGTGGAATCCATATGAATTAATGAGTTTGCCAATAGAGGCAGTATAGAGGGAGAACAAAAGGAGACCAAGAACTGTACCTTGAGAGACTCTGAGACAGGAAAGTGGAGAGGAGGTGTCGTTGGAAAAAGAGACACTGAGGGAGCATTGGGAGAGATAGGAGAAGAACCATGAGAGGGCTGTGTCACAGAGACCAAGAGATTGAAGAGTTAGGAGAAAGAGGCCACGCTCAACAGTGTCAAAGGCAGCAGGTCACGATTAAGCTGCGATTAGGTCATATGTAACTTTAATAAGAGCAGTCTCAGTAGAGTGGAGGGAGCGAAAGCCAGATTGAAGAGGATCGAGGAGGGAGTTGGAATTTATGAAGTGAGTCATACGAGTAGAGACACGTTTTTCTAGAAGTTTTGAGGAAAAAAGAAGCAGGGATATGGGACTATAATATACACTGATCAAAAAAATAGGGAACACTTAAACAACACAATGCAACTCCAAGTCAATCACACTTCTGTGAAATCAAACTGTCCACTTAGGAAGCAACACTGAGTGACAATTTCACATGCTGTTGTGCAAATGGGATAGACAAGAGGTGGAAATTATAGGCTATTAGCAAGACACCCCCAATAAAGGAGTGGTTCTGCAGGTTGACCATAGACCACTTCTCAGTTCCTATGCTTCCTGGCTGATGTTTTGGTCACTTTTGAATGCTGGCAGTGCTTTCACTCTAGTGGTAGCATGAGACGGAGTCTACAACCCACACAAGTGGCTCAGGTAGTGCAGCTCATCCAGGATGGCACATCAATGCGAGCTGTGGCAAGAAGGTTTGCTGTGTCTGTCAGCGTAGTGTCCAGAGCATGGAGGCGCTACCAGGAGACAGGCCAGTACATCAGGAGACGTGGAGGAGGCCGTAGGAGGGCAACAACCCAGGAGCAGGACCGCTATGTCCGCCTTTGTGCAAGGAGGAACAGGAGGAGCACTGCTATTGCCCTGCAAAATGACCTCCAGCAGGCCACAAATGTGCATATGTCTGCTCAAAAGGTCAGAAACAGACTCCATGAGGGTGGTATGAGGGCCCGACATCCACAAGTGGGGGTTGTGCTTACAGCCCAACACCATGCAGGATGTTTGGCATTTGTCAGCGAACACCAAGACTGGCAAATTCGCCACTGGCACCCTGTGCTCTTCACAGATGAAAGCAGGTTCACACTGAGCACATGTGACAGACGTGACAGAGTCTGGAGACGTCGTGGAGAATGTTCTGCTGCCTGCAACATCCTCCTGCATGACCGGTTTGGCAGTGGGTCAGTAATGGTGTGGGATGGCATTTCTTTGGGGGGCCGCACAGCCCTCCATGTGTTCGCCAGAGGTAGCCTGACTGCCATTAAGTACCGAGATGAGATCCTCAGACCCTTTGTGAGACCATATGCTGGTGCCAACCGCACCCAGGGCCCAGGGCCAAGTGCCCTGGGTTCCTCCTAATGCAAGACAATGCTAGACCTCATGTGGCTGGAGTGTGTCAGCAGTTCCTGCAAGACAAAGGCATTGATGCTATGCACTGGCCCGCCCGTTCCCCAGACTTGAATCCAATTGAGCACATCTGGAACATCATGTCTCGCTCCATCCACCAATGTCACGTTGCACCACAGACTGTCCAGGAATTGGTAGATGCTTTAGTCCAGGTCTGGGAGGAGATCCCTCAGGAGACCATCCGCCACCTCATCAGGAGCATGCACAGGCGTTGTAGGGAGGTCATACAGGCACGTTCAGGCCACACACACTACTGAGCCTCATTTTTACTTGTTTTAAGGACATTACATCAAAGTTGGATCAGCCTGTAGTGTGTTTACCACTTTAATTTTGAGTGTGACTCCAAATCCAGACCTCCATGGGTTGAAACATTTGATTTCGATTTTTTAATTTTTGTGTGATTTTTTTTGTCAGCACATTCAACTATGTAAAGAACAAAGTATTTCAGAAGAATATTTAATTAATTCATAAGTAGGATGTGTTATTTTTGTGTTCCCTTTATTTTTTTGAGCAGTGTATGTATATATTATATATATATATATATATATATATATATATATATATATATATATATATATAATTATACACACAGAACCTACCTTCAGAAGAGCTGGAGTGGATATATTCACTGCCTACACAGCTCCCTAGTGCAACCAGTAGAGATACCTGAGCTGGGGTGACATCACTTTTTGGCTTCTGGCATTACTATAGGGAGCAAAAGGAACCTGTGCATATGTTGAGAGCTCCCTCGCTGCTTGTTCAACCTCTGTACATTTAGGCGAAGTAGGCACATTTAATTTTGGAGTGATACTAAATAACCTCCAGTTATTTAAATTTGCATAGGGATTTGGGATAGTGTGCAAGTAACTTTCTTTGCATCTTAAAGCAGGCGCTTGCAATTCTTGCTGGCCTTAAAGGACCACTATAGTGCCAGGAAAACATACTCGTTTTCCTGGCACTATAGTGCCCTGAGGGTGCCCCCACCCGGCTCTGGAAAGGGGAAAAACTTACCTTTTTCCAGCGCTGGGCGGGGAGCTCTCTGCCTCCGATCCTCCTCCGTTCCGCCCCGTCGGCTGAATGCGCACGCGCGGCAAGAGCTGCGCGCGCATTCAGCCGGTCGCATAGGAAAGCATTTACAATGCTTTCCTATGGACGCTTGCGTGCTCTCACTGTGATTTTCACAGTGAGAATCACGCAAGCGCCTCTAGCGGCTGTCAGTGAGACAGCCACTAGAGGATTTGGTGGAAGGCTTAACCAATTTATAAACATAGCAGTTTCTCTGCTTCTCTGAATTTTTAGCCACATTGGACCAGCAATTCTGCTGAGGAAAAAAAACGACAGGAACGTCATTCCCATGCCGTTCCTGCAGGACACAAGCCCTGGTTTCAGAACAAAAGAAATGCAAGTCACGTGGGGGATAGACTTGGCATGGCATTCTGTATTGGTCAAGGGTCAGGAGAATAATGCATCACATAACAAAACACTTCTACATACAGATTTTTCTATTTCCAACTGAGCATTAATGCTCAGATTCTGATTATCTATGCGTTAGAAATACCACATTCCCCAACAGAACAGACTGCTTTTTGCATTACAATGCTATTATTATTTACATGCTGGTCTATGCACAATAACCCCATCCAACCATTGCAGTGCTATCATGTATTATAGAAGGTCTTGCTCTGCTGTTTTTTAGTTTAGTTTTTCTTATCATTAACACATGAGCTTGCAATGTACTGTAAATCTAAAATGCAAATCCCAGAGGAACCCCTTGCCAAGTTACTGCAGAGAGTATGAAAAAAAATAAAAAAAAATATATATATATATAATTAAGAAACCATTTTGTTTAAGCAGATTTTCATAACTGAACAATGTAAGTTAATTTCAGGATATCTCCTGTAGAAAGCAGCAATGTGCCAACCATGTTATTTTGGGAGGAGGGGTCAGACTTGAATAAAATTGCAATATGACTTCAGACATATAACCAATAAAACAATACAGAGAACAGTCATTTGTACTATATAACAATTTCTTATACTTTATAAACCAGAGAAATGAACGCTTACCAAACGCCCATGATATATTGTACTAAAAGTAGTATTTTTATGTCAATGGAATATTTCTGCTAATTGTATAATTATTTTACAAACATACTAGATTATCAAGTGTATATTTTACTAACACACAAAAAGTGAGTAAATGTTTGGTATGTGTAACATGTTAATTACCATTGAAGATCATATACAAGATAAAGCATACATGTGCATATTATGATTCATTTTCTGATTATTAAATTAGCTCTTATTTTCCTCTTCTAGGATACTATCATCCACAACGAAGCACTTTGCCTTGAAACACCTAGTACCAGGGGTAGATTATGACCTGTGTATTCTGGCCATTTTTGATGATGTAGCAACTTCCTTGGCTGCTACAAGATCTTTGGGATGTGTTCAGTTCTCTACAGGAGAGGCATACCCAGATTGTCGATCCTTACATGCTCATTTTCTAGGAGGTACCTTAACAATCATCATTGGAGGAGTTGTCGTGGTAACATTACTGGTATTTACAGTGGTCATGATGGTTAAATACAAGGTGTGCAGCAGCGCCCGCACAGACATTCCAAAGTTTACCAATGTTTACTCTCAGACCAATGGAAGCCAACTGATGCCTAATGGCATTCTTTTCCAACGGAGACTAAACAATGACTCAGCCAAGGCCAGGTGCTCCCAAGTGACATACAGAGAAGACACTGCAAGGGTTGTACATGGGGTCAAACCCCAAAGAAGGAAGACTAGACACAGGGTGGTATCAGAAAAGGATGGGGACAGTACTGAAAGGGCCCCAGATGTTGAGGAGTTACATTGTGGTTCCAGTCCTGAGGAGGGCATTGGTTTTGGTGTTCCTAAAACCAAACGAAGTTGTTCTGTGGACATGGGGGAAATGGCAACAACCACTTGTTACAGTTATGCCAAAAGACTAAGTGTCATATGGACAAAAAGAAGTCAGTCTGTGCATGGCATGCTCTCAAACTGCGGGGCTGAGGTGCCAAAGGGAAAAGCAGTAATATATTCTAGCTCAAATGAGCTTGAAGAAAGTGTAGTGTAGTTAATATTCATGTTACTGTCTTTATAAATTATCTCCATAATGGAGGTGTATGGATTTCTTTGGGCAATTTTCCCTTGGATATTTCCACAATGAGCCATGTACAGAAGGCTTCTTTCAAGCAAGGATGAAAAAGGTGATACTTTCAATAATCTTGCTTATCGTTGTTCATCTGGGCTAAAGTTGAGAGAGTGGATTAGTTGCATTGGTCCAGAAAGAGTTATTTTCTTTTGTGGCACTCATGCTATAGATGTGTTAACCTGTGTGACCTCATAATGGAGTTAACCCAATAGTATGTATCTGGAGAAATCAAGAAGAAAACACTTGTGAGGTGCTCACAAATTGTATGAAGGTCAATGGTAAAGTCACCAGATTTTGGTACACAATTACATTCTGACAATATATTTCCCTCTCAGCCTTCTTGTAGTTAATAAAGACCATGAACAACTCTGTTTTTGCAGCTTCACAGGGACTTGTGTCGGTAGATCTGTTCAGGATTGTTTGGGGACCTTCAGATACATGAATAAGAAGCTTTCAAGGTCAACAATAAGACTTGATGCATCTTAAAGTGCCATATGCAGATACAGCATAAGGTGTCCCCATTTCCTAAATACAACATTCTGGATACAAAGTTGGTAGCAGATTCACTGCCCACACTGTGCTAATTTGTGGGGGGAAAGGAAGAGTTTATGCCTAAAAATAAATAAATCAGATGGGACCAAAGCAGTTCTGATAATTCAGCAGTGGCTGTCCGGGAGTGTGCACCCTGTTTTGTTGAACTCATTGTTATGGAAAAGAAGTGAGCCTTTGTCTTATTGCCATTGCACCTTCTGCTTTCTCCCAACAATTGGGGTTTATCTTTTTCATAAATGAAAGTATTACATGGTGGGTAAAACAGCCACAGCACTTTAAAGTTTGAGATTTCACTGAGACATGAATATATATCTGCTCATTGGATTTGTTTTCTATCATTTGCCAATAAAATTAAATAAATGAGGAAAAAGAAAACAAGTATGTATGTTGTGGAGTCAAATATAACCAAAACAATAATTCTGTATGCATTTGTTATTAAATACCAAAATCAAAGTATTATAAACAGATAAAAAATGCTTTTCAAAGCAATGGTTAGCTATAAAATACAGAACACAAGCTGTAACCTCAGATGTCATCTGGATTCAGACTTAACTAGCTTAAAATTACCAAGTGTAAGGAACGAAAAATATAAATTGTTACCAAAAACATTTATAAACCAATCACATTTTTTATTTTATTGTAAAGTCTAAATATAGCTGTGAGCTTTTATGCCAGAGCAATTTTTCACTTCTTAAACATGCCTGTTTTGTAAGGAAAGTATATAGTTGTAGCGGATCACAGGTAACCCGACTGGTTACCTCCGCTATGGAACCATCAGCACAAGTAAATACCCATTGCCCCAGTAACCATATGAAACAGTCCTGGGAATCAACTTTACTGATTTTAATGGGACATGGTACAGCCAAGTTATACACAAACCCCCAGCTGGGGGTCTCCATACAATTACACACAACTTTCACCAATGGGAATACAGAACAGGTCACAGAGAAAGAACTACAAAGCAACAAAGTGATTCATTACACTAGTTACCACCTCCCCTGTGCCAACACACCATGACAACAAAAGGTTATCTTGGTTGGACCGCCTGTCCATTCATTGCAATCTCTGGTTACATCAACACAGCCAATTGCTGTAGTAGATAGACTTGCCGGCTCCCACAGCAGGTGGTCACTCACAGTGCACCATTTAACTTGATTAACACACAGAATGCATTTCACACGGAACTATATTTTATAGAGCTGCTGCCTGCCATAAGTCTGTTGAACCCCTCTGAGTCCACAGCCCAAGTCATTGGGGGTCCATTGTGCCTGGATAAGTGGGTGAAAGACAGTCCCTGGTCTCTTTGTGTTTGTGTGTGTGGGCAAAATGGTAGCCATTCTCCCCACCCAACTCCCCTCTGCCAGGGCAGAATCAGTCCAAGGGAATACACAAGAGGACCCCACAGACAATACATTGATAAATAGCCCTGATCTCAGTGCCCAAGTTCTCCAAATAGCGCTCAGATCCATGTAGTATAGTTAGGTCCTCTATCCCGCTACTTATAAAAGAACTCCCAAACGGTGTCCCAGACATGGACCATAGTCGGTGGGCAGGAGGCCGGCTTCTACACTCCTCCAGGAGTCTGTGGCAAACATACGTGGGAAGGAGCGTTTGTCATAATAGTGATTAGCAATGTTATTCTGTTCAGCTTTTTTAGTTGCTCAGAACATTTACAGTGTATGTTAGATTTACTAATAAACAATAAAGGGTGTTTATTGTTCTTTATTCTCTGTTAGAACAGGTATTTGCACAGTTTTGCCTGTAGCCAGCACATAAATGTGTTCTGCCACTGACCATTTGAATTGTAGATATTTTTGAGGAAGGGGGCATTATAAAAATAGTATAAGCCATGAATAGCTGGTACTTGTGATTTATATAGCTATGTTCATCCTACATGTGACCAATTTTGAAAGAACAAAAAACACATTTAACTATAAACACTGTATGTATTTCTCCACTATATATGGTCCTGTGAGGCTAGGGTTAAACCAAAGATTTCAAGTCTTTAGCAATATTAAAGTGATTATGGGCATATACAGAGCATCAACTTATTCCACGGTGCTTTAAAATATTATAAAGAAAGAGGGGATTTAACGGCAAATGAGAGACTACTAAAAGTTTGAACAAGAGGTTTATGAGGACCACACTCATACGAGTTAACAATCTAAAGTGGGAGGGTTATAAAAACCTAAAATAAAGGGCATTGTGGAGGATAACAACAAAGTTAGACAGTGTAAAAGCAGCAGAATTATAAGGTGCGTGGGAAGTGGAGTGTGAACTAATTAAGCTGAGAGAGTAAGAGATTTTGGAATAACCGGGAGACTGTAAAAGAAGGGTATTGAGGGACTTCTTAAAAGAGTGACGACTAGGGTAAAGTCTGATGGGGGGGCGGGGGGGCAAACTCTTGCATACTAATGGAGCTGCGTGCAAGAAGTCTGGTGAGTGGGAATTAGTGTATCTGAGAATTAATGAATATATGTAGTGCGCGGTAGGTTGAGAGCTTTTGTAGGTCAGTGTTACTATTTTAAATACTAAAGGGTACATGAAGCCATGTAACAATTTGCAGTGGAATGATGAGAAGTAAAAAAAACAACAACAAAAAACAGCATATATTATGGACTATCAAGAGGCAGTATGGTTTCTGGAGAGACCAGTTAAGGGAAAATTACAGAAGTCAATATGATATATTAGAAAAAAAAGAAAAAAAAGAGTCCACTGTTGTATCTTGTGTAAGAAAGGGTCAGAATTGAGTGTAATGTTCCTAAGGTAGGATTGGCAGGATTTGGCAACAGATTGGTTATTAAATGTAAAGATAATGCCAGAATCAACAATGGTACCAGAACAGTGAGCTTGCAATGATGGGTGAGCCTTCAATTTGAAGAGAGATTGACAGCAGAGGATTATATTAGTATTATGGATTATGAATATATTTTTTATTATTTGCTTATACTATGCTACCTAATTGTGAAATGTGGTAGCTAATGTAAAAAAGGTCTACGACTGTCCAGTGCAAAAATCTTTTTTTGAATTTAAAAAAAAAGAAAGGTGTATGGATAAATCACTACACAGTGTTGTGTAAATGAAACAAATACATTCAGATTGCTGTGGCACATGCCACACTCTGACCAATAATTTGTTTTAGAATTTGTTAACGGAACAATGACACTCTATAGGTATTAGTTTTACCAGCTGTTAACTATCCTCTGGACAGTCAGTGGTACAATAGCAGACTGAACACATTATTCAAATACACTAAAAACTATTATACAGCTGCAGCTTTTGTCACATACATATTGGATGAAAAAAAACATAGATCATGATATAAAGGGCATTACCATATAGAGAAATGTTGATGGCAACCGTGAATTAATCAGTTTTCATGATGTGGTATACACTATCCAGTGTGTGTCTGAGCTAGCACTTAATTGTAATTAAGAAAATACATTGATAATCATGTGTGCGCTTTTTCTTTCTTTTTTATTGTATAGGTTAAAGTGTCTGTAAGGAGTGCTTGGGTTATAAATAGTTAAGGACATTGTCTCTGCTCTTTAAACAGAGCAGTCAAGATTTTAAATGGGAAATATTGATTATCTTCATAAAACATTTACATGAGACATTCTAAATATAAGGGGCATTAACAAAGTCTAAAAGTTATCAAAAGTATGTATACCGGCATAGCCCAGGAATTATATCAAGTCTATAATACAAACAATAGAGAAAAGAGGGACACTTCGGATGTATGGTAAAATACTGACTGCAGTATTTTCCCATTTATGATCATTTGTAGCTTATTTAACCCTCCATAAAATTACATCAGCATTGCCTGACGGAAAACCTGAATACACAGACATGGACATTTGCAGATAGGATATGAAGAACTTACATTTTTATAAGTATTTTGAAGGGACACTATAGTCACCAGAACAACTACAGTGTATTGTATTTGTTCTGGTGAGTATAATCACCTTCAGGCTTTTTGCAGTAAATACTGTTTTCAGAGAAAATGCAGTGTTTACATTACAGCCTTGGGGTATCTCCACTGGCCACTCCTTAGATGGCTGCTAGAGGTGAACCCTAGGGCAGTGAAATCTCATCAATGCATCTCTATGAGATGTTGATTGGCCAGGGTGGTGTTTGACTTGCGCTGGCTCTGCCTCTGATCTACCTCATTGACAGTGTCAGACAATTCAATGTTTTCCTATGTGAAAGCATTGTGATTGACTCAGATCAAAATGTATGATGTCAGCCAAGCAAGCAGATCAGGGGCAGAGCCAGCAGCCGCAGACTGGAATAAAAGTACAATTTTGCTATATTTAGAGAGGCAAGGGGGGAGGGGGGAGGAAGAGGCAGGGGGGCTAAATTGTGGTTTTAACACCTTTAAATGTTGTCTAGGTCTGAAAAATTTGGAGTAATAACAAATCTTGATGTTGCAAGAGATATATATGGAGACAGATGCACATAAACTTTGAGGGAGAAAACCGTTGTAATGAAAATGATTCAACCCCCATTGAAAAATCAGGCTTTGTCAAAATGCACAGACTTTCCACTGTTTGCAATGAACAAATCAAACAAAAGCAATTGCAATAGCTCAACAAAATGAATGCTTCATATGGTTTCACTAAATTCAACTTAAAATGCAATTTAAAATGACTTCTCCAGTCTTAAAATTATTCAACCCTCACAGCAGCACAAATATACAAAACAGGTGTTGTCTCAAGCACAACTAATGCAACTAGTCAAGAGCTTCATTAGTTGCACCAGGTTTGCTTGAGATGAAACACTTGAAATGCTTGAACTGGCTACAGTTTTGTTGAGTGTCATGTTTGACTGCATGTTAGAAAAAAGTCAAAAGAACGGTCCACAAAGTTAAAAGAAGAGATCATTCACAAACAAGTAACAGGATACAAAAACAGTGTGAAGGCACTGCATTTACCTAGACATTTAACATTGAAGGAACAATGGTTACACTACCTAGACAGGGCAGAAAAATGAAGCTATCAATGACAGCAACCTGATTTCTGAGAAGGCAGAATGTAAATAACCCTTAAATGAGTGCAAAAGGCCTGCAGCAAGACTTGGTGGCAACAGGCACTGAGGTTTCAGTGAGCATTTGTGTACTAAATGCACAAGGTTTCCATGCCAGAACGCCAAGACTTACACTACTACTTACCCAAAAGCACAAGAAAAGTCTGTTCCAATATGCTCAAAATCATATAAATAAACCACAGAAGTTTTGGAATTCAGTTCTGTGGAGCGATAAAGCAAAACTGGAACTTTTCTGCCAAATGGATAAGCACTATGTCTGGAGGAAGAAGAATGAAGCATATGCTAAAAAGAACACTCGGGAATACTACTGAACTGGAGGCCATTGCTCATGAGCAATGGGCTAAGATTCCACAGGAATGCTGCGAGAAGCTGGTGTCTGGCTATGCATCTTGATTGCAGTAGGTCATAACAGCAAAAGGGTGCTCTAATAAGTACTACGTAGACGCTTGCCATGAAAAGGGTTGAATAATTTGAGACTGGATAAGTCATAAGTTGCAATTTCAGTTGAATTTGAGAAAACCACTTGAAGCATTTGTTGTGTTGAGCTATTTCAATTGCTTTAGTTTGATTTGTTCATTGCAAACAGTTGAAAGTCTGTAAAGTTTAACAATAAACCTGATTTTCAATGGGGGTTGAATAATTTTGATTACAACTGTATGTCTCAAACATCTGACCCCTGCCATTTTAACAAATTAAGTAAACGCTATAAACTTTAATAGTGCATTTACTGAGAGATGTGGCAAGGTTATATCTTTGTATCCCAACAAGAAGATGATTTTAGCAGAAAGGGATGTTGAGGTTATTTTTAGACATTAATCCACTGCCAGCAGTCACAAATTGCTGTGAAAAAAATGCTGAGATCATCTCTTCATTAAAGAAAGAACTAAAACATCCTAGTTAAACCTTTTTAAATTCCGTCTAGTTTCACTATTGACACATTTCTAATTTCTGCATAACCACTGTATTCTAGTGAACATTTTGACAACTTTAATCTGGTATTCAACCATGTTCACTCTACAAAGATCACCATGGTTTGCTTCATCTAAACATTGCTATTCACTAATTGTCCTGGAATTGTTTGCGGTCATCTTGATCTGCTTTGTTAGAAAAGTACTTTTGATACAGCTCTAACGGGGCTTACGTCATACTTATCTAAATCATTCTTAGTGTTCTTTAAAAGACCACTCTAGTGCTAGGAAAACATACTTGTTTTCCTGGCACTAGAGTGCCCTGAGGGTGCCCCCACCCTCAGGGACCCACACCCGCCGGGCTCTGGGGGGGAGGAAGGAGTTAAACTTACCTCTTTCTCCAGCGCCAGGCGGGGAGCTTTCCTCCTCCTCCTCTTCTTCCTCGCGACGTCATCGGCTGAATGCGCATGCGCGGCAGGAGCCGCGCTCGCATTCAGCCGATCGCATAGGAAAGCATTCATAATGCTTTCCTATGGACGCTTGAGTGCTCTCACTGTGATTTTCACAGTGAGAAGCACGCAAGCGCCTCTAGCGGCTGTCAATGAGACAGCCACTAGAGGCTCTGGAGGCTGGCTTAACCCTCAGTATAAACATAGCAGTTTCTCTGAAACTGCTATGTTTATAAAAAAAAGGGTAAAAGCTAGCTGGACCTGGCACCCAGACCACTTCATTAAGCTGAAGTGGTCTGGGTGCCTAGAGTGGTCCTTTAAATACTCATATTCCATTCAACTATTCATTAGTATTTCCACGTGCACCAGTCCTTTACTTTTCTGCTATTACTCTTTTCTCTTGGAATCCTTAGAACACCTTTTGGATTCCAGTATCTCAGAAAAGCCTAATGCTTTTCAAATTTAAATGAACACTACAGGGCCTGGAAAACAAACATGTATTCCTGACCCTATAGTGTTCAAACCACCATTGAGGTGGCTTGTCCCTCCTCCCTCCCCCAATAACCGCCTTAAAAGGTAACAAAAAACTTACTTTATTTCCAGCGGCGCACTGGTCCTGCCCCCGATCCACCTTCTTGCTCACATCATCAGAATTTATGATTACAACCACTCCAATGCATTCCCATAGGTAAAGCATTGAATTAGCTGAAATCGGTAAGGAGGCGGGACATGGGTGGGGCCAAACACCAACTTGGAAAACTGCACCTTCTCACAGAGATGCATTAAATCAGTGCATCTCTATGAGAAATATTCAGCGTCTCCAGGCAACGGGTGAAGACACTGAACATCAGTGTTGCACACTGTGCATCACTGCCCCAGGAAGCACATCCAGTGGCCATTTGAGGAGTGGCCACTGGAGGTGTCCCTAGGCAGTGTTTACATGAAAATACCTATAGGGGATGATTATACTCACCAGAACAACTACATTAAAGGGACACTATAGTCACCTGAACAACTTTAGCTTAATGAAGCAGTTTTGGTGTATAGAACATGCCCCTGCAGCCTCACTGCTCAATCCTCTGCCATTTAGGAGTTAAATCCCTTTGTTTATGAATCCTAGTCACACCTCCCTGCATGTGACTTGCACAGCCTTCCATAAACACTTCCTGTAAAGAGAGCCCTATTTAGGCTTTCTTTATTGCAAGTTCTTTTTAATTAAGATGTTCTTATCCCCTGCTATGTTAATAGCTTGCTAGACCCTGCAAGAGCCTCCTGTATGTGTCTGATTAAAGTTCAATTTAGAGATTGAGATACAATTATTTAAGGTAACTTACATCTGTTTGAAAGTGAAACCAGATTTGTTTTCATGCAGGCTCTGTCAATCATAGCCAGGGGAGGTGTGGCTAGGGCTGCATAAACAGAAACAAAGTGATTTAACTCCTAAATGTAAGTGAATTGAGCAGTGAAATTGCAGGGGAATGATCTATACACTAAACTGCTTTATTTAGCTAAAGTCATTTAGGTGACTATAGTGTTCCTGTAAGCTGTAGTTGTTCTTGTGACTAGTGTGTGCCTTTAACATTACCATCTGTTTCTGCTGCCTCTTCTAGGGTTTCCCACAGACAACTGAAACAATGTTTCCTTATGTATCCAAACAGTATCACTGTAAGTAGCCAAACCATTTTTCTTTACCAAGGGACTGCTAGGCAATGCCCCCTGCATCCTCTCACCTGCTCTGAGAGCAAAATGCTTCTGATTAGAAACTTCTGTTAGCATCGTCTGAGCTAAGCCCTGCAGTGTAGCTCATTGAGTCCATCACCTGATTGCTCGCAGCCAGTCAGCCAAGCCTTGCACAACTGGGCTTAACTCAGACAGAGTGCTTCCTGTTTTAATCTATCTTTAGTGGAGTCAGAGAGGCACCGGTCAAAACCTGTTTTTGACTACTTGGGGAGAGGAAAGGAGTGCCAGTAGAGGTAGTTGTTATTTATTTTTATTAATTCTTATTAAACATTTCTTCACCATGCCCTAAGCTCCACCCACTGTTGATAACATTCCTAGAATTTTAACTAACCAAATGCAAGTCATCTGAGAAAAATAAACCTTCTATAAAAGATTCTCATTACTCTTCAAACTAATTTGCCACTAATAAGCTACAACCATAACAGCTTGCCAACATTGATAAATGTTGTGTTTTCTTCATTTTATTGGGTAATATTTCCAAATGAAGAGAAAAATGTGATTTCCAAATTTGCATAATTATTCACATTTATTGCTACTTCAGCATTAAAATTAGATCAGAATCAAATGAATTTTCCAAAAGGTCACAAAATCCATAAAATAGTTCATGTAATCAAAGTGGTGTAACTTCCGGATAATTGCCCTCAGATATTTAAGGATTTTCCAGTAGCTGCTCAATGATTTAATACAACAGTGAAAACCACAAAGCTTTTCAAACAAGCTCACATTTAAAGGGGCAACAGAAATATACCATAATACATGTTACAGTAATCTGTCATGATGAACAAGCAGGGGTTAACCTAGACCTAGTTTTCTTGCGCAGTCATGATTCTAATTGACTAATTGACTCAAGTTCTTGTAATTGCTGTTTGCCTGTTTAACCTCTGCACATGGCTTGGCTCATTGCTCGATTATTGAGTCGGTCTGATTTGCCTTGCCATGTGTATCCATGATTGCCTTGTGGTTTCAGTTTCCTTTTGGGCCCAAAGTAACCCATCCTGTGCTATAGACCTTTGTTTGTGTTCCTGATTACTTTCTTGGATTGTCCTTGTGCTCAATTATTAGCTACTGACCCTGGCTTTCATACCAGACTACTCTCTCAGATAACGCCTGTTGTCTTCCTAGATTCAAACCTCATCCTATACTACTTGTCTGCTCTCTCCTTGATCTTCGTTCCAATGCCAATATCAGACCCCAGTGTAATATATTTAAGACCACACTCTCTGATTATCCATTCAGTCATTGTTTTACAATTGCTGACATTCTTTACAAAAGTTCACTCACAGTAAACTACTTTGTTACTTTTCTTCTAAATGCACTAATTCCAAAAGACTCCGTTCACTTACAGACTTTGTACTAATTGCCTCTCCAAGTTAATCCACTCAGTTGCCAAGTTTTTTTTTTTTTTTTTGCTGCGTCTACTGGGTGACCTAAGCAACTCCCCAGGCTGCTCAGTCCGCCCCTAAGTGACATTACATATTACTGTAGATTAACTGGCTAAATCTATTAAGCAGTTACCAAGCATTACTAACTATTCGACTTCAATTGTTTCAGGAAGGCAATAATTTGCCATTTTTGCTTTATTTCAGATCTTTGTTGTTATCAAGTTAACTCCATTGCGTGGGTATAGGTGTCACAGCCAATGCCAGGAATGATTAAGTAAAAATTTAATTTACTGTTCAAACTATTGTCTCCTCAAATTATTGCACAAAAGTGCATCATTACTACCAGAAGCACAACCAGGATTTGCGACATAATCCTTTCAAAGGGCAATATATGTACCACAACAACACACACTAGTGGTTATTGGCACCATCCCACAGCAAGGAGTCAAATTGCTTTAGAACAAGTTACCTGGGTTCTTTGGGCCTACAGTCCTGGTTTTCAGTGACTTCACTTAGGTTCTCATTTTGCTTTGTAAATTAAATGTCAATATCAATCCCGTTGTGCATAGAGCAAATCAACAATAAAAATATCAAATAGACTCCAAAACCACTCACAAAATTTGAGAACCTCTAGTGCCACTCAACACTATACCGCTCTGTGGTGGATCCTAATTCATATCAGTCATATCCACATTGGAAGCAATAAACTGGCTGCCAGAACCGCAATATGAATTTCATTTATCCAAATAAAGCAAGATTAAAAATAAGGGGATCCGCTAGGTATTAATGGGCATATAAGTCTTTGGCAATTTTAAAAAGTACCACAATTGTATTATAGTATCAGCATACATCTTCCGCCATCCCAACTTTCTCCTTTGTTCTGGCTGGTCTGACATCACACATACTACACATTTCTCCCGGCCTCTCAGGGCTTTCTCAAACATTTATCAGTCCTCTCTAGTGTTCCAATTTCAAATAATTCATTATAATTAACTTTCTTACCACAAGAGGTGAAAAGTATACTACTGCAGCAAACGTTAATATTTAAACTATTAATACAGAATTCATTACACAGCTCAATCAACTTATACATACACTGAAATATTATTAAACAGACAATATTAAGAACTGCAGTATATAGAGGCATACAGGATTTTTTTAAAATGTATTTTAAAAAACAACAACATTGTTTTAACCCCTTAAGGACTGGACTGTTTTTGCGATGTTGTACATTTGCGACCAGGCCTCTTTTTACACTTTTGTGGTGTTTGTGTTTAGCTGTAATTTTCCGCTCTCTCATTTACTGTTCGTATACAAATTATATATTGTTTTTTTCAGGACAAAAAATGCTTTCTTTACATACCATTATTTATATAATCTCATGTAATTTAATTTAAAAAAACAAACAAATATGATGAAAAATTAAAAAAAATACATGTTTTTTTTACTTTTACTTGAAAAATCTTTTACTCATCTACAAAAGCGAATAAAAAAAAACTGCTAAATAGATTAAAATATTGTCCTGAGTTTTAAAATACCCAGTGTTTACATGCTTTTTTTTTGCAAGTTATAGGGTTATAGGTACAAGTAGGATATTGCGATTTCAAAACATATATTCTTTCAAATTTATCAATAGTGACATTGTAACACTATTATCTGCCAAAAGTCTCTGAATAACACCCCACATGTACATATTTTTTTTAAAGTAGACAAACCAGGGTATTCAATATAGGGTATGTCCAATCTTTTTTAGTAGCCACCTAGTCGCAAACACTGGCCAAAGTTAGCGTTCATATTTGTTTTCTGTGTGAAAAAACAAAAAAACTAAATTGAACGCTAATTTTGGCCAGTGTTTGTGACTAGGTGGCTACTAAAAAAGATTGGACATACCCTATATTGAATACCCTGGTGGCTACTAAAAAAGACTGGACATACCCCATTTGCAATACCTTTTGTTGTCTTCTTTTGCAAATGGTATGCCATCATGGGGGTAATTCTCATTCCTGGGCTACCATACGCTCTCAAAGGCAACATAACCAACCTGGCCATTTTCAATGTAAAAATATTTGACCCATATATTTGACCCTGTAACTTTCAAAAACGCTATAAAATCTGTACATGGGGGGTACTGTTATACTCGGGAGACTTTCTTGAACACAAATATTAGTGTTTCAAAACAGAAAAACATATCACAACAATTATATCATCAGTAAAAGTGCTGTTTGTGTGTGAAAAATGCGAAACAAAGTCACTTTCACTGACAATATCATCGCTGTGATAGGTTTTGCTGTTTTGAATCACTAATATTTGTTTTCAGTTAAGTCTCCCGAGTAAAATGGTACCCCCCATGTACAGGTTTTAGGGTGTCATAGAAAGTTACAGGGTAAAATACAGTGCTAGCAAATTAAATTCTCTGGAATTTCGGCCTGGGTTGGCAGGCAGGTCCCTCAAATTGCAATTAATAAAATTACTTAATTATGTAAAAATATTACATAAATATGCACGTAGAATTTAAATATATATGCATATTTATATATTTGAAGTCTACGTGTATATTTATATAATTATTTATGTAATTTTGTATATGGACATATGTATATTTCGTATTATATTTATTTATATATACATAGATATATATACAATTTCATTCTAAGTGTATTTTGATATAAATATATATATTTTAATATCAAAATACAGTTAGAATAAAATTTCATATAGATATGTAATTTTTTTATTTGTATTATTTTTAATTTATTTAATTTAATTTACTTATTATTTGTATTTTATAATAATATATAAATACAATATATATAGTTATTATATATATTCGTGTGTAATTTAATTATAAGTGTATTTTTATATTAATATATGTACATATTAATATAAAAATACACTTAGCATGACATCATATATAATATATAGACGTATATTATATAGGTATAATATATGTCTATATATCATATATATATACACATATATAATTATTATTTTTTATTAATTTTAACTTTAATTTTGTTATGATTACTAGAGACTTTGCTTGTTTTTCTGGTGTCGTTTTGCCTTTCCAATTATATTTATTTGGTTCTTGGCGCACCCTGTATTTGCTGTTTTCTATTTATGATATGTCAACCTATAAAGAACATATACATATAAAATATTAATTCTAACAATTGTAAAAAAAAATATTGTTTAAAATCTATATTTCGTGTTGCAGGAGCCAAGGTCTCCAGATGATATATCCACTTCATCTCCTCTTGACCTATCGTTCCTATAAAACTCCAACCTCTCCAATTTATTTCAACTTTCTTAATGCCTATGATATTTATTCTGCTAGGATCTTGATTATGATACTTTATTAAAATGTTCTGATACACTCAGATTTTCTACTCCTTTCTTATTATATATATATATATATATATATATATATATATATATATATATATATATATATATATATATATATATATATATATATATATATATATATATATATATATATATATATATATATATATACACACACACACACACACACACACACACACACACATATATATATATATATTATACTATGAAAGGAGTAGAAAATCACAGTGTATCAGAACATTTTAATAAATTATAATCTATATCTTGATTATGATACTTTATAATAAGTATAAAAATATAATAAGAAAGGAGTAGAACATCTGAGTGTATCAGAACATTTTATTAAAGTATCATAATCAAGATATATATATTAGGTACTTAGTAGAGGGGGTCTAGTAAGACACGTGAGTTGCTAAATTTCATTATAAATGAATCAGGTAATCTGTTCTTTAATTTTATATTTTTTTTCCCGAGTTACAGCAGATTCAAATTCCTTTATAACCTTAAAGCGGCACTGTCATGACGAACTTACCTTTCTTTAATCGATTCCTCTTCACTGCCTCTGTCAGGATCTGTCTGCTCTAGTTTTCTTTAAAACATAAGACAAAGTGGGGACTACTTTGTCTTATGGAGGTTTCCTACGCCTGACCAGCTATGACCAGCGGAGGAGCAAAGTATGCTTCGTTTCCAGTGATCAAAGCAATTTTCCCACAATTCTCACCTTTGATCCGTGATCGCATGATGCTTTCTGTCAGTATTCCCGACTGTCCTGTCACTTAGGCAGAACGCCGGCGGAACTACTGAATTTCGTTCTAACAGAATGAGACCAGTTTCTCCATTCGTGTTAGGATGCAATTCAGGACTTTATTCGGATTGGAATTTGTGCCACATTAGCTGCATCTATTGTCCTCCCCCTGGCCCCCACCCATGAGTGGCAGGTGGGGACCCTAAATTAAAATGTTAACCTTCCCCCGGTGACTAGGGGTCCCCAACCCAAAACATTTTTATAAACCCCTACCTACCCCTCTCACCCTAAAAATAGTGAGGTGGGGGGACAATAAATCTAAATCCCTGTAAATAAAAAATAACTTGCCATTTGAGGTCTTTTTTCTAAAATCTCTTTTCAGTCCCAAAAAAGTCCAAATAAAAGTCAATAATACCCGTCGGACAATAAAAATAAAATAACAAAAGCAAACAAACAAACCAGACACTAAAAAATAATCCATCTTCACCCATGGAGAGCACCACGCAGACTGAGCTACGCAGGGCAGGGAAAGGCTTATAAAGCCTTCCCACGCCCTGCAAATAAGCTCAGAGCGCTCTGATTGGTTGGTTTAAGCCAACCAGAGTGCTCTGACAGGTAAATGAAGAGACTGACAGGTAAGTCTCTAAATGTACCTGTCACAGCATTCTAGAGCAGGCAGGAAGAAAACTAGAACAGACAGGAAGAAATGAAGAACAGTTCCTGACAGAGGGAGAGAAGAGGAATCGAATAAAGAAAGGAAAATTTGGCATGACAGTGCCGCTTTAACATATTGGAATGTATTATTTCTACATTCTATACATGACTAACATATATTTCTTCATTTAAAAATGTGTTTCCTTTTCTTTCTTTAAAATATATTTTACCAAACTTGTTTTAAAATGAGGAGCACCCTGAAATAATAATATATTTATATTATTTGTGGGTTAACTTTTTTAAGGTACTCAATTAACTTTTGTTTTCATAATATTTTTAATTTTACCATGCTCCACATTAAAGTCAAACACAATTGAAATATAAAATGATCCCCACCCTCTTTCCTTTCTTTTTCTTTTAATAGTTGTTCCTGGGATCTTGTCTACTTCCTTAAAAGCTTGTTCTAAGAATATTCATTGGATATTTCTTCTCCTTAAATTGTCCTAAATTATCTTACTTTTCTATCTTAAAAGTTGCTCCCTTTGTATATTATTATGGGGAGTGTTTTTTTTTAATGTATTTATTTTGTTTACATTATCCACATATTTTTAGATCTAATAATTCCAACTCATCTGAGCCAATATTTATAGTTAAAGCGGCACTGTCATGCCGAACTTACCTTTCCTCAATCTCTTCCTCTTCTCCACCTCTCTCAGGATCTGTTCTGTTTCTTCCTGTCTTCTTTAGTTTTCTTTAAAATTATAAGACAAAGTAGGGACTCTTTGCCTTATGGAGGTTTCCTCCGCTTGACTAGCTCTGACCAGAGGAGGAGCAGTGTGCTTCATTTCCGCTGGTCAGAGCAATTCTCCCACAATCCTTAGCTTTCCTCCCTGTTCCCAAAATGCTTCCTGTCAGTATTGCTGAACGTCCTGTCACTTAGACAGAACGCCCGCAAAACTGCCAAATTGCGTTCTAACAGAATGAGAAGAGTTTCTCCATTCGTGTTAGGATGCAATTCGGGACTTTGTTCGGATCGCAATTTCATTCGAATGAATGAAACTCCGATCCTATTCGTGCCGTGGCTGCATCTTGCACCTGCTTAGTAGATAACTCCCTAATTCCCACGGTATCAGGGAGCTATCTACTAAAAGACTGAAAGACCTCAATTGGTCTTTCAGCCAAATTTACTAATACTAAGTAAAGATTACTTAGTATTAGTAAATTCTGCCCCTACTCGCTATACCGCGAGTAGGGGCATGTCTAGTAAAAAAGTGAGCAGCCTGTGGCTGCTCACTGTTTAAAAAAAAAACAAAAAACTACTAACCGCCCACCCCCTGCGCGGGCGGGTAGGGGCCCCCTAAATAACAATTAGGGGGGACCTATTTTCCTCCCCCCCGGCCCCCACCCATGGGCGACGGGTGGGGGCCCTAAATGACACCCCCACCCCTGCGCGGTGGGTGGGGGCTATAAATCACAATGGGGGGACCTATTGTCCACCCCCCACCCCTGCGCGGCGGGTGGGGCCCCTAAATAAGGATAAGGGGGGGACCTACTGTCCTCCCCCCCAGCCCTCACCCCTGAGCGGTGGGTGGGGGCCCTAAAAAACAATAAGGGGGAGGGACCTACTGTCCTCCCCCACGGCCCCCACCCCTGAGCGGTGGGTGGGGGCCCTATATAAAAATGGTGGGGGGGCAGGGACCTACTGTCCTCCCCCCCCTGAGCGGTGGGTGGGGGCCCTAAAAAACAATAAGGGTGGGGGGACCTAATGTCCTCCCCCCGGCCCCCACCCCTGAGCGGTGGGTGGGAGCCCTAGAAAAACAATAAGGTGCGGGGACCTACTGTCCTCCCCCCCTGGCCCCCACCCCTGAGCTGTGGGTGGGGGCCCTAAAAAACAATAAGGGGGGGACCTAATGTCCTCCCCATGGCCCCCACCCCTGAGCGGTGTGTGGGGGCCCTAAAAAACAATAAGGGGGGAGGGACCTACTGTCCTCCCCCCCTGGCCCCCACCCCTGAGCGGTGGGTGGGGGCCCTAAAAAACAATAAGGGGGGGACCTAATGTCCGCTCCCTGCGTGGTGGGTGGGGGCCCTAAAAAACAATAAGGGCGAGACCTACTGTCCTCCCCCCCTGGCCCCCACCCCTGAGCGGTGGGTGGGGGCCCTAGAAAAACAATAAGGTGGGGGGGGGGGGGAAAACCTACAGTCCCTCCCCGGCCTCCACCCCTGAGCGGCGTGTGAGGGCCCTAAATAAAAATTGCCCCACAGGGCTTCTTCAGAAGTGTGGTGCAACCTCCTCTCAGATCCGTTTTTATATGGTGGTAGATTGGTAGATTTTCGTCCTGTGAGGCGAAACGCGTTAAGTGGGACATTACTTTTTATACCTTTTATGGTTTTTGTTTATATTGTATTAATATTAAAGTATACTTTTTAAGTTACTTTTTATACTCATTATTTTACCTCCTGGATCCAGTATATCCTTGGTGGGGATTATACCACCTAAGCTGACCACACTAGAGCAGGTTACATGCTCTAGTAATTGTAAGTACAATACTATTCGTTATTTACACCATTATTGGGACGTACTTCACTATTGGCTGCTATTTTTTTCCTTTTGTCTGCATATACCACGCATACTGCACTTTGGAAGCACCTGCATATACTACAACATATCCCAAGACGGGGATTGTACCGTCCAAGCGCTGCACAGCTGAGCTCTGTTATAGCTCATATAAATGTGAGTGGATTATATATAGCCGTACTCACCACCATAAAATATATTTTGTATTACTGTATTGCACTATTGTGTTTTATTCTCTGTTTTTATCCTGAGGTTCGGCTCCTTCCTGATATATTTGAGAATATATGTATGTATTTTTTGCACATATAATATACTAGGCGCGGGATACACCTTTCCTTTTTTCTGCATATTGTTCACAAGGTTTGGGAATCCTTGTTTGTATACTGCTGCCTGCACGTTAGTTACTATAGAGAGCGCCTATTACTCAATTTTTTTCTTTCCATATCTGTATATTCCCTGTATAGGCAGCCCTATAGAATGACTTTGTTTGAATACCGAGACAATTACACCATAGATATCAATGATGTCTTTAATGAATTAGAAGAATTTAATATAGATGAACCATTAATTGTCTTCGATAACTTACCTGAATTACTGAAAGAACTAGAATTTTCCCTAACAAAAGAAATGAAATTAAGGTGGGAAATAGCAACGCTAACCAAAAATATAGAAGAGAAAATAACTCCGAGAGGCCTGAGATTTTTTAAAATGCCTACATCAGATACTGACAATAAAATTTTTATGGAGGAATGGTATAACCATCTAGAATTTTGCTCTTTTGGACTAATGAAAAGTCTCATAAAAGTCAAAAGTGAAAAACTATCTATAATAGATAAAAAAAAAAATGCATTAAGAGAACAATTGATTCCTTTTGGTGATACTGAGGAGTTTTACAACTCATCACAAAAAATTAAAAAAAATGTAGAAAAAATTGAAATGGACATAAAAAAGATAAAAATTCAAAAATATAATCGAGATAAACACGATTATGCACAAAAACAAGTTCGCACATATAACACAAAAAAATCTAACACACAAAATCAATGGAAAAATGGGGGAACGCACTACAACCCTTACACACAAAATAGCTATCGATTTAGACCCAAAAGACTACATAGTCAAGAAACACACGAAAGGAGACACTTTTATCACAATCGTCACAGATCACCAATCAAATCTCCTGTAAGATTTAACACTAGAAATGATAGATTTCACACTAACCACCACCAGAACACTAACCACCACCAGGACACTCATTTTCATAAAAAATCTTTTGAAAAAACAAACACACACTACCTAGAAAAAAGAGAAGTTAAACCTAAATACACCACACATCGAGATGTTCCTATATCACCTCTGATTGTGAGACCCAAAACACACAGATATACCTATATACGAGACTCCCCCAAACAGAAACAAACAAATAGCAAGTACTCCTGGGAGAACCCAAAGAAGTCATACAAAAGACAAGATGATACCAAACCACTATCACCACACGATCCAATCAAAAATAATAGATATCATGCCCTATCTTTCTGCGAACAGTTTGATGAAACTTCTTTTTTAGAAATCCCTTCCAACAGAGAGAGACAAATCCATTGTCTGAACATCACACCAATAAAAAGCCGCAAGAGAGACTTAGAGGAAGGAGATCAGGGAGAAGACAGCAAAAAAGGAAGGCTAGAAAGCTTTTAGATCAGAAATCACAGAACACACCTACAGGCATTTTTAATTTATCTGACAAAATTTTAAACACTACTGAGATAAACATTTTAAAACGTGGTCTTAAGTTTGCTCCTACTAAGTCATACAATTCGTTCCTTGCATATATAGATCTAAACAAATTTGTAAGGAACGCCACCTTAAAACGTTTTTATACTATTAAAAATAATTCTGACACCAACTCAGGTACCAACATAAGTGACACCAACACAAAAGAATATAGAAATAGCGAACTTAAAAGTAAATCCACTTTTTATCCTGCATATTTTAAATCAAGTGCTTTAGATATATTTGAGAAGAAAGTATGTAAGGACTTAAAAACATTAGATACGAAAAAAATCAATAACAGACCAAATATGAATAACAAGGAAATGAAAATACTCAAAGATTTATATAACGATACTACCATAGTGATCAAACCCGCCGATAAAGGCGGGGGTTTGGTTATCCAATCCAAAGAAAAATACGAAAGAGAAGCTCTGAGGCAACTAAACGACGGTGACACATATGTCAAACTACAGAAAGATCCAATAGCAGACATTAAATCTGAATTTAAGGTATATTTAGATAAAGGTAAAGATATAGGAATTTTAAGTGCAAAAGAATATAATTATATAAATATAAAATTCCCAAAAACCCCAGTAATATACTTTCTCCCTAAGATCCATAAGAATGTGAATAACCCCCCTGGACGACCTATCGTGTCAGGTATTGGATCTCTTCTTTCTAACTTATCCGAATATATCGATATAATGTTGCAACCGTATGTCAGACAAACAAAATCATATTTAAAAGATACGATAGACCTTTTAAAAAAACTGGAAACTATCGCTTGGAAGGAAAATTATATATTTATCACTTGTGATGTACAATCATTATATACTATTATCAAACATGACAAGGGATGCAAAGCCATTCGATCCATTTTAGAACGAGATGACTCAATACCTCAAGAACAAATTAATTTTATAATTGAAGGCATAGATCTAATTTTAAAACATAATTATTTTTGGTTTAAAGATAGTTTTTATTTACAAAAGACCGGCACAGCTATGGGTACCAGGTTCGCACCCAGCTATGCCAACTTATATATGGCAGAATGGGAAGACCTGTCTGTCTGGAGGGGGCATGGCTGGGTGGAGAACCTGGTATCCTATTCTCAGTACATAGACGACCTCCTGTTTGTTTGGAATGGGTCTATGAGCACTGCTAAGGATTTTATCTCTTTTTTAAACAACAATGAAGAGGGTATTGTTTTAACTGCGGATTTTAGCAACACGATGGTGACTTATTTGGATCTAAATATTTATGTTGAAAACAATAAGATACAAACAAAAACACACTTTAAAGATGTTAACGTAAATAACTATATAAGTACAGATAGTTGCCATAACAAAATATGGCTAGAAAATATACCGAAAAGTCAAATCATGCGTCTAAAAAGAAATTGTTCTGATACATCCATGTTTCTCAAACAAGCCAACACAATAAAAGAAAGCTTCATACAAAAAGGGTACAATGCCAATAAGATTGAGTCAACAATAAATGAGGCAGCTATCACAAATAGGAACCAGCTTATACATAAAACAAAAAAGGCCCAAGTGAATCAAAGCAATCCAGACTTCACTTTACCAATTGTCTTGGATTATAATAATAAGAATAAACAATTGAAGAAGATTTTAACAAAGCATTGGCACCTATTGAAAGAAGATGATATTTTAAAAAAAATAATTCCTGAAAAACCCAAAATAATCTTCAGAGGGGCACCAAATCTTAAAATGCACCTAACGAAGAATTTTACCAAAACTAGCCCAAATAAAATCAATAATGTTATGGATAAAAAGGGTTTTTATAAATGTAACAGCTGTATGGCTTGCAAAAAAACAAAAACCACAAATAGAACCATTACTAATTTTAAGTCAAACAATACTGGTAAAATATATAATATCAAAGAGGTTATTACGTGCAATAGTAAAAATGTAATATATCTATTAGAGTGCCCATGTGGCCTCCAGTATGTAGGCAGGACTATAAGATCACTCAAAACCAGGATAGCTGAGCATTGTAGGAATGTAGAAAAGGGTTTAAAAAACCATTCAATACCAGCTCACTTCTGTATACACAATAATGATCCAAAATACCTTTCTTTTATTGGGATTGCAATAGTTAAGAATCATTGGAGAGGAGGGGATGTTGTTAAAAAGATCGGTCAAACAGAGATGCAGTGGGTATACCAGTTAGATACCCTAACGGGTTAAACGCTGACTTTGATCTATACAACTTCCTATAAATCCTCCTACATTATCTAATACTTTTCCACATATATATATATTTTTTTTACCTTCTAGATTTTTGTCTTTTAATAGATTCTATATAGGTTTTTAATATCCTTCAATGTATGTGTTTATATTTATATCTCTTTTATTATTGCAATCCTAAACATATGTATTCTCTCTCTTTTATTACCACTGCTTTTTAACTCTCCCTCCTGCTTTTTATTAGCATATATAAGAAACTGGATGTTGTTCTTATTTTAAAATATTTTACTGTATATACATATATTATTTTGGATCATTTTTGCACTATATATCTGTAATATGGAAGCCTAATAAGTGCCCCCAAAGACTAATATTTGTTTCCCATATGTTTTTATACCCTATGCCCTCAACCAAGATGGCCGCCGCAGAACTACGACTAGCATGGAGAGAGAAGATATGCCCCTCTCCATGCTTTAATTTTTGCTAAGCCGGCCCCCTACAAGCACTTTTGGAACGCAACGCACGCCGAATCATGGGCGTTACGTGCGTTCCAGCGCAATAGTATCAGCCAAATGCCGGTCTCCAACTACACGCGAGCACCGCGTCACTTCCGGTTCGACGCGAGTGCCGCGTCACTTCCAGTGCGCTGTATGCGTTCCACCGGCACCTGGAACTAGGAAAAAGAAACACACCGGACGAAAATCTACCAATCTACCACCATATAAAAACGGATCTGAGAGGAGGTTGCACCACACTTCTGAAGAAGCCCTGTGAGGCGAAACGCGTTAAGTGGGACATTACTTTTTATACCTTTTATGGTTTTTGTTTATATTGTATTAATATTAAAGTATACTTTTTAAGTTACTTTTTATACTCATTCTTTTACCTCCTGGATCCAGTATATCCTTGGTGGGGATTATACCACCTAAGCTGACCACACTAGAGCAGGTTACATGCTCTAGTAATTGTAAGTACAATACTATTCGTTATTTACACCATTATTGGGACGTACTTCACTATTGGCTGCTATTTTTTTCCTTTTGTCTGCATATACCACGCATACTGCACTTTGGAAGCACCTGCATATACTACAACATATCCCAAGACGGGGATTGTACCGTCCAAGCGCTGCACAGCTGAGCTCTGTTATAGCTCATATAAATGTGAGTGGATTATATATAGCCGTACTCACCACCATAAAATATATTTTTTATTACTGTATTGCACTATTGTGTTTTATTCTCTGTTTTTATCCTGAGGTTCGGCTCCTTCCTGATATATTTGAGAATATATGTATGTATTTTTTGCACATATAATATACTAGGCGCGGGATACACCTTTCCTTTTTTCTGCAAAAAGTCATCATACCCGTTGAATTTAAAATAAAATAAAAAACCCGAGCGCAAAAAAAAATCCAGACGAAAAAGAAAAAACCTGACGCTAAAAAAATTAATCCATCTTCACCCATGAAGGGCTCCGCGCAGACTGAGCTCTGCAAGGCGGGGGAAGACTTATAAAGCCTTGCCCCGCCCTGCAATTAGGCTAAGAACACTCTGATTGGTTAGTTTAAGCCAATCAAAGTGCTATTTGTCATTTTACAGAGCGTGGGAAAATTCCAAAGAATTTTACCACGCTGTGTAAAATGACACAGAGCACTCTGATTGGGTGGCTTGATTGGGTGGCTTGAAATCCATCCAATCACAGTGTTTTTTTAGGGCCCCCACCCACCGCTCAGGGGTGGGGGCCGGGGGGAGGACAGTAGGTCCCCCACCTTATTGTTTTTCTAAGGCCCCCACCCACTGCTCAGGGGTGGTGGCCAGGGGGGGAGGACAGTAGGTCCCCCCCACTTATTTTTTTTAGGGCCCCCACCCACCGCTCAGGGACATCATCTACCCAAACAAAGAAGGCGGCGCCCTGAATATAGATCGGGGCAGAAAATAAAGATTAATAAATAGGTAATATGGGGGGCTTAGGGACATTTGGGGGTGACTAAGTGGTCAGTTAGATGTAGTGGAGGCGGGAGGGGGGTTAAAAAAAAAAAACGGGATTCGGCCATGACAGTGCCGCTTTAAATGTACCCTCCAATTATTATTTAAAAACACTAATAAAAAACCTAGGATCCATGGAATAGACAGTGGCCCTGGAACCATGAATTGTTACTGTAGCAACACTCTCACTCAGGAATGCTGGAGCTCATGGTAGAGTGTTATGGTCTGTACCTAAGAGTGCACTCTGCCTACTAGACTACCAGTATATCCCCCATCCCTGACCAAAGGTTACAAGGGGAATACATTTTTTTTTTAAATCACACCCTAAAACCCACATCCCACCCTATACATACATACACACACACACACACACACACTTCAGCCCCTAGACATACATAAGCTCCCTCTCTCTAGATTCCCTAGATAGACAAACACAAAGTACATAATGTACTCTTTCACATGCCCACTGCAACACACATGCAATCTACAAAATATGCAAACCTCCAAAACATTCATCCTCTCTTACAAATTCACGGCGCGGAGGAGGAGACAGTAACGAGGGACATCGCCGCTGCCTCAGGTAAGTGACTGAAGGGGTTTTCACCCCTTCAGTAACCGGGGATTGGTGGGTGGGAGGGAGAGGGTACCTCCAGTGCCAGGAAAACTGATTGTTTTCCTGGCACTGGAGTTTCCCTTTAAATGCCTGCATCTAATAATATTTCTCAGTCTAGCCCTGCACACATTCATACATTTATTATACAAATTGGCTATGAAAGTCAACTAGCAGTTTACACTTACTGTTTAAATGTAGATTTTAATTTTTTTTTTTTAAAGATTTGTATGGTCAAAGTGACTGTACTGTAATTAAAATGAGGTCATTTACAGCTGGAAATGTTTTGAAAAACATTGCTGCACAAATAAACAGGATGAAGGAAGACAGGGAAAGGTAGCCCTTTGCACCATAACCTGTGCAAGGACATAAGTTATGGTTCTAGTGCTTATATCCCTTTAAGAAAGTCATAAACTGCAGCTTTTCACGGATTTATACAATGCATGTATAGGAAAAGCCAGATCCGGGCAGAAGAAAAAACAAAACAATAACTCGGTACAATTAAGATGGCACTAACAAAGCGTGTCGGGCAATGAGTACAACCAAAATACATTTTATTTCAGTGATTTTAATGATTACAATGGTTTAAGTTGGAGACAACTAGAGAGAAAGATGCCATAAATTGATCCTGTTCAGTTTGATGTGTGAAGCAGTAGAGCAGACAGAAGAGAAGCAGGATTATGAGGAGATAAGAAAGAAGAAGACAAAGTGTTGCGAAAAGAAAAAATACCTGAAAGGATGGGAGGAGTGTGAGTGAAAGATAAGAACAGAAGATAACATTTACTGTTTGAGTGAAATAAAGAAAAGCAAACCATACAAAATATATGTGAGATGGTGTGAAAGGAACGTGGCAGCTGGAAAGAATGTAAAAATCCATGCTAATCAGTAAAGAGAATGTAGGAGGAATAAGCAATAGAACATGAAGACTAAATGATAATTAAAAAAAAACATGCATATTAATAATTCTGAGCACGTAATGTCTGTATATCGAGGAGTGCCTCACAAGGGGTTAAAAAAAATAAACAAGGGAAAAAATGCAAGAACGAAAAGGAATAGGTTCAGACATGAACAAGGAATGCTAAACGGCTAAGTGCATCCACCTGTTCTCATACACATTAAATAATGCAACGGTATGTAGTGAGCGGCCATCATTATGGAACCTGGTTGTTTCATGGAGATAGGAGGAGAAGCTCACTCTTCAAGTAGAGTCATGAATAATTCATCTCTCTCAGAAGAGCTGCAATTATTTCTGAATTAATAATTACACTGCAAACTGAGGCTCTCTACACACCAGAAGGAATCTAACAGACATATAGATACTCTATATCATTATACAACACAGCATGTTTATCACCAGTGTATAAAAATACACTATTACACAGCTCAGTGATTTCATTAGGTACTGGCAAATAGCTTTTGTGTTTCATTATATAAATAGCAGCGTGCTAGTTGCTGTGACTCCACATCATTGTATAGCACAAGCTTGCTCATTATTAGTGGATGGTAGCATGTTTGCTATAAGCATACTGTTATGTAGCATCACTTCACAATGTGCATGAGTGTTTGAAAGCCTGCTTCTGTAGACAGACTATCGCATGCAAAGCGTTACCTGATATAATCTGTCTTTATTCACACTAGAAATTCCTACAGACTAAATGGACCTGACAAATACTTCGTGACTCTTTAGCTGGGACAAAGACAGATCAAACAGCAACATGTGTCATGAAGCAGAGAGCCAACAGTCTAAATGTAGGCCACTTGGTAATTCTGTGAATGGTAAAACCATGTTTTGTATTACTATTATTATTATTAGATATTTATATAGCGCCAGCATATTCCGTGGCACTTTACAATATTATCAAAGGGGGAGATTTAACAATAAATAAGACAATTACAAAAACTTACAGGAACAATAGGTTGAAGAGGGCCCTGCTCAAATGAGCTTACAGTCTATAGGAGGTGGGGCGTAAAACACAACAGGACAGGAGGTAGCAATCAAACAAGGTGGAGTGAAGCAGAGCTTGAGGAGAGAATAGTGTGCTGCCCTTTAGGAAAGAGCAAGGGACAGGTATGTGAGGTAGAGGTCCTCTGGGAGGCCATAAGCTTATCTAATGATTAAAAAGACTAGGGGAGAGCTTGATGGTCGTAGGCAGGCTATTCCAAAGGAAAGGAGCCACCCACGAGAAGTCCTGCAAGCGTCAGTTGGTAAAGGTAAATAAGTATAATCCAGAGCTCCAAAGCAAAACCACTCACAGTATTATGTGAAATACTTTAGTCTTCTCCTCTGTAATGTAGGGGAGGCAGTCTGGCTGCAGACCATAAGTAGCTATCTTCCTAGCTCGGGTAATCAGAGCGCTGCCGCAGATTACCACAGGACACTGCAAGTCCCAGAGCTTGCGAGACAGTTATGCATGGTCAGTACCCAGTGGAGGGGCAGACCAGATTCAGATCAGCATGCCCCTCTCCCAACTAGGCAACAGGAAAGGAGGAATGAATATTTGTTTTTAAATCATTAATTTAATAGATCCCCTATACAATCACTACACTCCTATACACACACTATACATGGATGGCAGGGGGAGGGCGCTGTGAAGATTTTTCACACAGGGCGCCTAAAGTCGGCCCTGTATGTTGTACATATTGTTTACTTTTTTATTAACCAAAATGGACTGATACTTAAAGCAGCACTTGCGTTTCTCCTATTGTTTCCTCTTCTCTTCCCCTCTCAGAATCTGTTCTTTTCTTCATTTTGTATCTCATTTTCTTTAAAACATAATATAAAGTAGGGACTACTTTGTCTTATGTATTTTTCTTATGCTTGACTTTGACACAAGGAGGAGCTTGAGTCAGCTTCATTTCCTGTGTCAAGAAGAACAGTGTGTACTTTCTCTGACACAGGAAATGGAACTGACTGAAGCTCCTCCTTGAGTCACAGAAAGGCAGGCATAGAAAAAATACATAAGCCAAATTAGTCCCTACTTTATGTTTTGAAGAAAGCTAGATCAGAAATAAAGAAAAGAAGAACAGATTCTGTGAAAGGCAGAGAAGAGTAAACAATAGAACAATAGTACCCTGACAATGTCGCTTTAACTTTGGGTAGATTTGCCAGATTCACAGTGCTTTCCTGGAAACATATTACTTGTCTATGAAAAGGGCTATCCTGCTGAACACCGAGTGCATATAATTCAGGGAAATAAATTAACCAACGAGGAAACCAAAATGAACTACCTTGAATAATTTAATTCCTTGCTGCAGAAGTTCCACACACAGTGGGGCTATCGTTTACAACATTGAGGGATGATCTGGGTTCAGGAATACATGGTGGATCTAACAATCCTATCACTAGTTTAATGTTATGTAAAATGTAAACTACACCCAATTGCAAAGTAACCTGGTAAAGAAACGAAACAATTCCTTAAAGGACCACTATAGTGCCAGGAAAGCATACTCGTTTTCCTGGCACTATAGTGCCCTGAGGGTGCCCCCACCCTCAGGGACCCCCTCACGCCGGGCTCTAGGGGATGGAAGGGGTTAAACCTACCTCTTTCTCCAGCGACGGGCAGGAAACTCTCCTCCTCTCCCCCTCCTACTCGGCTGAATGTGCATGCGGGGCAGGAGCCACGCGCGCATTTAGCCTGTCCATAGGAAAGCATTCACTATGGACGCTGGCGTCTTCTCAAAACTGCTATGTTTATAGAAAAAAGGGTTAATCCTAGCTGGACCAGGCACCCAGACCACTTCATTAAGCTGAAGTGGTCTGGGTGCCTATAGTGGTCCTTTAAAGTCTTATGTTATCCAGTAGTCTGTTGGTATCCTTTTGCTAGTCTTAAAACTATTCTATTATCTGATAGCATCAACATATTCTGCAGTGCTATGTTATTATGCAGTGGAAATACACAGCAGCAAATAGTTGTTAGACAAAATCTATTTGACAGACATAATATGTTGAGGGCCCTCCTCAAAACGAGTTGGTAATCTTGGCCTATAAACTACAGTGCATCTTGTTGTTTTTTTTTTTTTTTTCACCAATCTCAACATAAAATTATTAATATGAAAAAACGGAAAACAGAGACTTCACCTACCTTAACACCACGGATTCTAAACTCTGCCAGTGCTCTACTCATCTTGGTAGCGGCTACTTGCTGGTCCTTTCCATGAGCAATAACCTTGACTAGAAGGGAATCATAGTGCGGAGAAATGACAGCTCCCTGGAAAGCTGATGCACTGTCCAGTCTGATACCCATTCCCTCACCGCTTCGGAAAACCTGAGAAGAAATGAGAAGATGTTAGCATGTCATCTTTCATGAACCAATTCAATTCATTACTTTAAACAATAAGCTTTGTACAAATGAGCAATTGTAGGAAAGGGGAAAAAAATATGTATCTGTCCAGATTACAAAACACAACCAAGGTAGAAACAGACTGAGAAATTTTTTCCTTTAATAAAAAAAATGGAAAAGAAATTCAAAAACAGCAAAATATAAAAAGGTAACGGGTTCTTCATATATAAGGGCGGGCTATTTTACTTAATAGAAGTAGTTAAATGGTTACTTCCAAGCATCATAAACACTAGAGTATGATGCCAGGAGTAACCTGGTCTGGGTCCTACCAGGCCAGGCTCAGTAGCACTTTGGTGGTCCAGTGGCGTACTTCTGTTGCCTTTCATTGCCTGACAACTACAGTTCCAGTCTGCTGATGGCACCCTTATGACTCTGTGGGTGGTGGAGTTACACCTCTGGCAGCAGAGTAGTTAATATCTGTATGTGCAGCGTTTCAAAGCCAAACACTGCACATACAGACTCTAGGCACCATGACCACATCAAACTACTGAAGTTGTCATGGTGCTTGGAGTAACCTTTTAATTACAGGAGATATGCTGTACTTACTGCTGTATTTACATACACAAATTAACTTTAAAGGACCACTCTAGGCACCCAGACCACTTCAGCTTAATGAAGTGGTCTGGGTGCCAGGTCCTTCTAGGGTTAACCCATTTTTTCATAAACATAGCAGTTTCAGAGAATGAATGAATGGGTTAAGCCTTCCCCCTATGTCCTCTAGTGGCTGTCTCATTGACAGCCGCTAGAGGCGCTTGCGTGCTTCTCACTGTGATTTTCACAGTGAGAGCACGCCAGCGTCCATAGGAAAGCATTATGAATGCTTTCCTATGTGACCGGCTGAATGCGCGCGCAGCTCTTGCCGCGCGTGCGCATTCATCCGACGGGGAGGAGAAGAGGAGGATCGGAGGAGGAGAGCAGGAGGAGATCTCTCCGCCCAGCGCTGGAAAAAGGTAAGATTTAACCCCTTTCCAGAGCCGGGCGGGAGGGGGTCCCTGAGGGTGGGGGCACCCTCAGGGCACTCTAGTGCCAGGAAAACGAGTATGCTTTCCTGGCACTAGAGTGGTCCTTTAACTGCTGAGCAAACTTTTCTTTTCTCTGTAAAGGACCACTTCATCTTAATGAATTTGATTCAACTGTATCACAAGGCACATCTGTTTAAATGCTTAACATTTTTACTTATTCTCTGCACTCCATGCTATAGCTAGGGAAAATATTTTAAGGTGAGGCGAATGGAAGAAAAAAATTACATTGAAAAAGAAAATTAATTTCTTCCCACGGGGTAACACTGCCTGAGTGGTTTGTCAAAATCTGATGTTTTAACAAGACCCGGTGATTTATGGATCTTGAATCTAGGGCTTTCCAAGCAATACTAAGGTTTTTGTGATAGCAATATTAAACTGTACACACAGGCACGGAGATACGACAAGAGGTAGCTTAATTAAGGGTAAAAACAGATTTATTAAATAAACCAATAAAATATTAATGTGAGACCAGCGTTAGGGTGTATAACGTGACCTTGCAAAATGTATATATAATAGCTTTTACAATTTCTTAAAGGAACAGTTTGGGTGCCATAGCAATTTCATTGAAATTAAGTTATGTTGCCAGGAGGTCCCTGGCGCTGGTTTACCTTTTGGGGTTAAACCTATAACAAATGGTTTAACCCCAAACTCTGTGCTCCAGTGCTATTCCGCTGTGCTCCCTTGTCCTTCCACTTTTTGAAATTTCTTTATAACTGAAGGCTTGGGCAGCATCTGGGCAGGAGTGTAATATGGCACTCTAAGCCAATCCGTAGCTCTCAATTAAAAAAAAAAAAAAAAGGCTAGGGGGGTGGGGAGGCTAGGGGGGTGGGGAGGGGAGGGGTGAGGATAAACTATCAACACCAGGGCCCTCTGACCTTCATTTTGATTAAGTTGTTATGGTGCCTGGTATGTTCCTTAAACATTAAAAGTAAAATCAGCTGCAGGAAGAAACTCTCTAAATTTTTACAAATCTTAGGAGTAGCTCGGGCTCAGCTACTAAATGTAAGCATTGTTAGGAAGGAAAATCTCATGTTGCTCAATTTTACAATCATCTTCTTCTTAAAGACACAAAGGTCTCACCCCAAAACCAATTTCTTGAACAGCTGGAATTTGCAGACATACTTTTTTTAGAAATGTATTGTCTACATATAACTAGATCATTCATCACACTGTTTATTATTAACTGAATTTAATGAATTGGAATGCCCTGAAAATATCAGTTCCTGCTGCATTGTGCATTGTTTATGTGTGTGCTCAGCAAGATCCAGGACATTTTGCATTCTCCTTTCAGAATCTAGACCAGGGGTAGTCAACTTGGTCCCTACCACCCACTAGTGGGTGGTTTGGGATTTCAGGTGGGCGGTGGTTTGTTCTGCAGAAAACGCCCAATGGGCTTCGACCGTGGACCAAGGCCAGCAGGGGAGATCCGTTTGTTTCCCCTGCCGGTCCATGCAGAGCCAGCCTTGCTGTAAGCCCTCTCAGGCTGGTGAGGAGATCAAAGTTTCAGCAGAGGGAGGGAAGAGCCTGGGAGGCTCTGTGTTCCTCCTGTGAGCAGGCTGGTCGGAGAGTTACTGCACGTTACCATGGCAATGCTTCAATACAATGCCGGAGGAGCTGCAGGCTAAAGTGAACATGCCACCACTGGAGCTTGCATCATTATGTCCCCCCTCCCTGGTAAAAGGTAAGAAGAACCCCTTCTCTCACACACACACACACACAGAACCCTACACCCTTCAAACACAAGCACACACAGTACACCCTTCAAACACAAACACACACAGTACACCCTTCAAACACAAACACACACCGTACACCCTTCAAACACAAACACACACCGTACACCCTTCAAACACAAACACACACCGTACACCCTTCAAACACAAACACACACCGTACACCCTTCAAACACAAACACACACCGTACACCCTTCAAACACACATAGCACCTCAGACACTAGAAAATAAAAAAAAGGGAAAAATAAATACATGTAAGTACATCTAAAAAAAAAAAAAACTTTCTAAAAATATATATGTCTTTTTTTAAAATGCACTTGTGCTATAAAATTTGTTACTGTGGCACTGGTTGGCGGTTAAGAAATGTTACCATCAACAAAGATACAAAAGTGGGCGGTAGGTATAGAAAGGTCTAGACTGTAAGCTCATTTGAGCAGAGCCCTCATTTACCTATTGTTCCTGTGTAATTGTCTCATTTATATTATTCTCTCCCCCCCCCCCTTTTCATAATATTGTAAAGCAAAGCAGAATTAGTTGGCGATCTAAAAATACCAATAACAGTAATATACATAAGTCTCCATGCCCATCAGAATAAAAGGCTTCATTAGTTCTTCCCAGCCTTATATTTCACTTTTCAAGAGGACTCACTCCATCTATCTTTCTGACCAGAATAGCAGATATCACTCAGGCTCAATTGATTGTGAAATAGTCTTCTCAAGCAACAAAACTGGACATCTGAAAGCAATGAATATGATGGATATATGTAGAACCATCTCAGTTTGAAGGAATGTAAGTGCAGATAATCCAGGAAACATTTCCTATCTGCCAATGTGCAACACTGATTCTTAACTGTATTGTCTTTCTGGGCTTCAGCACATTATTTGTGGGTAAGGTGGGATGTAACAATATAATGTACTGAAAGAAAATAATGATAACCCCTGAATCACAAGTGCAGTATGGAGTAGTCTGAGGCAAAGATGTTAAACTCCAGCCAAAAGTTCACAAATGCATTTTAATCTTGCAGAATTTCAGGACTTGCAATTTATCTAGTTTTGGCAAACCAATTGCCTAATGGAGCTTGCATGGGACATTTTGCACACCTTTCAGCATATTTCACCATCATAAGATTCCACCTTTCCTATGTTTCACCAACCTGTTTATTTTTCGACTGATGTACCACCAGGCCAAATTAAGTCCATGATGAATTATAAAGGAACAACTATCTGCTTATCTGAGGTACAACATTGTTTAGCTACCTGGAAAGGTAAGTTTTTAGAAATCTTTATTGATGGTAGCAGAGAAGATGCAAATTATCTACTCCACTATATTGAGTAATGCCTACTGAAGTACAGTTGCATGATGTTATGCCACATGAAAAATTTGACAAAAGAAGTATTTCACCGAAATTAGAATACAATACAATGATATATTTAAAAAAGGAAACACAAATACAGGAAATTTACATGCTAAATGCACATGCTGGATGGAAGTACAAGCAAGAGTGACTACAACTATCATAAATACCAGATTTTGAACTTTTTGTAGTTTTAGACATACTTTTATTTTAGCTGCTCAGGGCTGGTGATGGCTGACATCCTTTTGTTACATTCAGCTCATAGTCCTTTTGTTACATTGTAAATAGTGTATGCTAATATCCAAACTCATAGCAGATAGGAAAAAAGCTACAAGGTTTGCTAATCATCCATGTCCGTAAAATGTAAGGTTTACTTTTCATTTCTAAGACAGGATGCAACAAGCATTTCTGAGGGTCTACAGCTTCGTTTCAAATCTGACCAATGTTATTAATGTATAAAGAGATAATCTGCCTACTAAATGTCAGTGAACAAACATGCTCAAGAAGAAAAAGAAAATAAAAAAAAAACTGTACCATTCTATATATGAGTAATCTGAAAATTATCTTGACCTACATTCAGGAGATATTGCAGCAGACAGCTAGCTGCTTCCAGTGCAATAACAGTGTCAAACCAATTAATATGGTGTCTCAACAAATCACAGAGCTAAACTGTTAACCGCAATCCAGGCGCAAATCAAATTGAAAAGCTGAGATTATGAATATGAATTACAATTTTACATTTTAATAAACTAAAGCCCTTAACCCCTACCCTACAAGTAAAAACTTTAGAAGAGACAATTAAAATAATTGAGTTAAGATAATATTACAAGAAATGGACACAATTAATCACTCCTTGGAAAAAAATTATATATATATATATATATATATATATATATATATATATATATATATATATATATATATATATATATATATATATATATATAAATATTATGTAATCTAATTCTGACATTAACAGCTCTCAAACCATAAACTACCCTTAACCCAAACCATTTCTATCAATGTCTTTAAAACTTTCTCAAAGTCCTAGGAATGGCAGATGGATTACTGTAGGATCTGGTAGACGCATATTGCACAGTCTGTTGCTCTACATAATTCATTTTCAGCACTTTCAGAGTGTAATGGTATTATGGAGACAGGCTCAGGCACCAAGTGTAGTAGTAGTGTTATGGAGACAGGCTGAGGCAACAAGTGTAGTGGTTTGGTGTTGTGGAGACAGGCTCAGGCAACAAGTGTAGTGGTGTTCTGGAGACAGGCTCAGGCAACAAGTGTAGTGGTGTTGTGGAGACAGGCTCAGGCAACAAGTGTAGTGGTGTTGTGGAGACAGGCTGATGCACTGAGTGTAGTGGTGTTGTTGAGACAGGCTGAGGCACTGAGTGTAGTGGTGTTGTGGAGACAGGCTGAGGCACTGAGTGTAGTGGTGTTGTGGAGACAGGCTGAGGCACTGAGTGTAGTGGTGTTGTGGAGACAGGCTGAGGCACTGAATGTAGTGGAGACAGGCTGAGGCACTGATTGTAGTGGAGACAGGCTGAGGCACTGATTGTAGTGGAGACAGGCTGAGGCACTGAGTGTAGTGGTGTTGTGGAGACAGGCTCAGGTCCCGGGAGCCAAATGCTCCAGGTACACCCCTGGTGAGGCCTGATAGAAAGCAGTTGTTGTTGGGGGATTCTATCATAAGAGGTGTGGAGCTACTGCTCACAGAGACAGGAGACATATTTGTAATATTGTTAAGCAAGCAGAGCAGGAAGGGGAATTGGATGTACTTGTCCACCTAGGGACACATGACTTGGCTTGCAATGAGGTTTCAGAGGTAAATGAAGTTTTTTTTGCGTTTTTGCCAATGAGGTACGGCAGGTTGCTTCCACACTGTCATTCTCTGAAGTTCTGCCTGTGCATAACACTCAGAATGACAAGCAGTTGCATATTAGGGACTTTAACTTGTGGTTTGGTGAATGGTGTCAGGAGCAAGGATTTGGCTTTATTTCTCATGGTCATGGTCATACTATCCAGTCTTTTAATATATAAAGAAAAAACACAGAAAAAAAAAAAAACCACACAGACCCCCCCCCCCCCCCCATTCCCATGATTTTTAACTTTAATGACAAAAGCGGCCCTATTAAAAGAATTGTGAAAAAAACACTGGCACCTACTGAAACAGGATGAAACACTAAAGAATATCTTACCTGAAAAGCCAAATATTTTTAGAGGAGCCCCAAATTTTAACTACCAATTTTACAAGGGAACTCAAACTAAATAAAAAAAAACACATTTTTTCTTCTCTGACACTAAAGGCTTTTTTAAGTGCTAAAGATGCGTAGTATGTAAAAGTACAGATAGATCAGTACCATCTAAAACCACACATTTTAAATCGAATAGAACAAAAAAACATATCGAATTAAGGATTTTATCAGTTGTAGCACTAAAAACTTTATTTATCTGCTGGAGTGCCCATGTGGCCTCCAATATGTAGGGATGACCACAAGGAGCCTAAAAGTTAGACTAAGCAAACACTGAAGGAATATCGCTAAAGGCTACCCTAACCACTCAGTGTCTAAACATTTTACAATACATAATAAGGACTCAAAATTACTGAAATGCATTGGCATCGTTCCATGGCGAGGAGGAAACATAAAAAATATCCTCGGTAAATCTGAAATGGAATGGGTTTTTAACTTACAGACACTTGCTCCAAATGGTTTAAACGTAGATTTTGACTTACATAATTTTATTTAACTTTTTAACAAATATTTTTATTCTCATACACATTCGTTGCATTCTTCTTATTACTAAAATAGGTGTGATCCCTTTTTAATATTTATTGGACCTTAGCTAATAATATCACTAATATCATTCCATGTGGTGATTTTATACATATAAACTACGGCATTATGTTCAGCAGTAGCCCCTTATTATGTTCACTGTGTATACTGTATAATTTACCCTTGATTACCTATTGTTTTATTTATGCTCTTTACTATATTTCTGCTAGTTCTTGTGTTGTTAAGTTATAAAATTATTGTTCCTAATTCTATCCAGACCCTTACTATAACCACTTCCTCCCATTCACTTTTATTTCACTCTAATTTGTCTCTTTTATCGTATCGTTCGTATATTTCTTTAAATCTATTATGGTTCTTAATTAACACTTAAATTGTATATCAAGTGCAATTAATACTATCAGGATGTTCCCCTTTAAATATATTCATACTATGTACATATAACTATTATAATGTTCCCCTCTAAATATGGCCGCCGTGCCCCACCTCCTCCTGCTAATAACATTTACTTCCCCCTACTAAGATGGCCGCCATACTCTTATTAAACTGTCTCATTTAATCTTATGTTCAAATATTTCCCCCACTCTATCCCTTACCTCCTAGTAATAATGCTTATGTACATGTTTCCCACTCTTATCCTCACTTAAACTCGGCCGAACACTCTGTTATTGCCGAAAACGACAAACTACCCTCCAAACTGCATTCCCCATCAGACCTTGCGGCCTGTAAACACAGCTGCGCAGGTGACCCAAGTCACGTGCTTCGGCTTTAAACAGCCAAAACTAGTTATATAATGCTCGTTTTTAAAATTAAATATGATGGCTATGGTCCCCAAACCTCCTGCTATCCACCCACACCATTATTTATTGCATTTTTAATGTAGCAAATTTCGATGTATGCTGATTGGTGGACAGCCTATGATGCAATTTTGGTGCCACTTTTTAACTACCCTCTCCCCTATATAAACCCTATTTGCCAGGTTGACTTACTAATGCATTTGATAAAGCCTACACGGTGAAATGCATTATGGATATTTCCTTTTAAGACTTTTTATATGGAATAAAGGATTTTTGGTTTTATTACAACCTACTACCTCCTTATTTTAATAATTTACTTAATCAGAGTTTTGTTTCATCGCATTTTATTTATTTTTAACCTGAAGAGCGCTTATCTACTTTACTTTTAAGAACATCCTAGGTGGGGATCATACCACTAACGCTGTCATCACTGAGCAGTGAGTCTGCTCCATACTTGCAAGTAATATTTTGCTATTTTATTTACTTGTATTATAATACTGAGAGCACTATCTGTGGCTATCTCTTTTGCTTTGAGTACCTAGATTACCATCTGCTGTGAAAGACTACGACCATCATATCCCATAAGTGGGGATTATACACTGTATGAGATATCCACTAGAGCTTGTCATAGTTCTTGTTCATGTGAGTGCAATATTTTCATCTCTTAAGTGTTGTCCTTTTAGCCCAGACATATTGCACAGGTCGCTCTTTCTTGTCTTTTTCCACATACGGAGACTGAGAAGACCCAGACCCTTCACATCCCTCAAGTATAAAGAATCAAGATACCAAAGCTGGACTTACCTATTTATCTATTTTACCTAGAGACTATTCTAATTGTGTATATTGTATTTCACTGGGAATATATTTTAGTACCTCTTTCTTTGGCGCAGCCCTTCTCCATTTGTTTTCCTTACTAAATAGTAACAGTTGTTCCCCAACAGTTTCCAAAATATTTTTTTCCACAAGGTATGAGAAACAAAAATAAAAACAAAACCTTATGAAATAAATTAGAGGTTTTACTGTAGATTCTGCTATTTTATTGTTCGATACTTGCCAGCATACATGTGGAAACATACACATTTACTACAGAGACTACTGTATTCCCAGATCATTCTGAACTTTGAAGTTGGACATATTTATGCCAATCAAAAATAAAATACATACATTTTTTACAAATGTTTTTTTTTTTTTTACTTGTTTTCTACCATCACCTGAGTGACTGATCTAGGTCATGGGAATTAAAATTACTGTGCACAAGCTAAAGCCACACGGATACTACATCAAGAGCTACCTATTTCACCAAAAGAACTGTGAGTGATCCTATTCTGTCACTGTCCTTCAAACATTACATCATGCTGCAAACAGTGGTGGAACTACCACAGTCGCAGGGGTCACCCCCCCACTCCAGGGGGGCCCGGCCGCCCTGCGTATCCCTATGACTGCGGTGCCTGCCATCATGTGTTGCGGCCCCAGCCCGCGTGGCATAACCGCCGGGGCCGCATGTTAAGGGCCCATGCTGTTAGGGCCACCCGATGGAAATACATTTCTAGAGGGCCCAGTCAGCACTGTGGCGCTTTAACAGTGCGACCAGGACCCCTGTGATGACATCAGAGCTGGGAGGAAGTGATCACCCTGGTCACTCCTCCCAGCTTTTAGAGAGAGTCGCGCGGGAGGAGGGAGTCAAAGTGGGAACACTGACTCCCATCAGGCTGAGCAACTGGATCCCAGGGAAAGTCACCCTCCTGCACCCAACAGGTAGGAAATAGGACGGACTAAAACATTTTGTATATGAGTGTGTGTTTGTATGTGTGTTTGTTTTTGTTTGTATGTATGTGCAACTGTGTGTACGTGTGTGTGTGTGTGTCTGTTTGAATGTATGTAGGTGTGTGTGTGCGTGTTTGTATGTGTGTGTGTCTATATGTGTGTGTGTGTGTGCGTGCATCTGTTTGTCTCTGTATATATGTGTGTGTGTGTCTATAGGTGTGTCTGCATGTGGGGGAGAATAGACGTATGGGTGGGGTGGCAAGGGGTAGATGTATGGGGGGATCTCCAGAGCAATTTTTGCACTGGGGTTCGTGGTTTCTAGTTACACCTCTGACTGCAAAGTCCACTCCTGTTAATGGCTTGTTCTGATTACTGTGATCAATCATTACTACTACAGTGGCAAAAAAAAGATTAACAAGTAAGATTATTGCTAATACAGATGCGCAGAGAAGAATATTAATTTCCTCAGTAGCTGCATAGTTCTGATCTGTAAACCCAGTCTGTGATATAGGCTGTGAAGGTTAAAAATCTAACCATAGGGCAAGCAGAACTACTTCAAACATTAAGCCATAAAATAAATGAAAGATTTCTACATGCAAACATCACTATGTCTGTCAATTGGGGAAGAGGGGGTTGGGGGTAGTACACGTGGCGTTTTCCTGATGATGATGGTGAGGGTTATGGATAACATGGAACGAGAATTAGCTGACCATTAAACTACACTTAAAATAAAACTCACAGTCGTGAGAAATACTGAACAGGGGTTAAGAAGAATGGGTGCATTAATCCCCTACATAGATTATAATCGCTGGTTCAAATTAACTACAGTTAATGATTAAAATTCCTCTGCATATATGTTAATTGTTTGTTGAACGTAATAAAAAAAATATATATATAAAATTCCTCTGCATAGAGTACTATCACTTAAACCGAAAAAATTCAAATAGTCTTTTGTATAGACGCTTGTAAAACATATTTACCGCTGATACTTAAAACAACATCAGCATAGAGAACAATCGCTTGTCAAATGTATTTACCACTAATATTTCAAAATCTTCTGCATGTAAAACAATCACTTGTTGAACGCAATTATCTCTAATATTATAAATTCCTCTGCTTAGTTAACAATTGCTAGTTGATGAAATTTACAGAAAAATTTACAATCCCTATGCATTGAAATAATCACTCGTTGAACATGTAACGCTAATGGCTATAAAACTCCTCTGCATAGTCAGTACTCAATAAGTGTATGTATTTACCGCTAATAAAGTACTAAATGGCTAATCCATTACTAATAACTATGACAAATTGGGCAGATTGTTAAACACATGATAACAAGGTGTAACAGATCGACCGGCAACCCGACTAGGTACCTCCATTGAAGGATGCTCCTAGCGCTTCCTGAGGACTCCAAGCACTACAGCAGACACCACAACCACCAAACCGGAGAAGCATTTGAATGCTCTCAAGCATATGAATGCTGTGAACAGCTGAACAGGAAAAGCATACAATCAGCTTGCACTCCTGGCAATCAGCATACAATCCAATTCCCCCAATAACGATACGACACTTCGTTTTGAGGTCAAGCAGAACTGACTGTACTGGCACATACAGCCTCTTTTATTCCCAATCCACAAACATAGTACTGCCCACAGTGTTTTACAGAACAACCAATCAATCCGTACAATACACACAGACACTCCCACACAAAATCCTCCCTCTGCATGTGATATGATTACTGAACACAATGGTTAATATAATTATCACAGGCAGAGAAATACAGTTTTTACCAAATATTAATAACTTCCAAAATATACATGCCACAAACATAAAAACATATTCGAACTCAGCACACTTTAACTATAAACATAGTCAAAATTCAGCCAATTCCATCCAGGGGTTAAAAAGTTAAGGGAAAGCATGGCTTTTCTGCCCAAAACCAGTTCCACAGAGTCTTCTATCCTGGAGATAATTGGGAAGTAATCCAATTATCTCCAAGGACCGAGGCAAAACTCCATTAGCCACATGGTAGCAAAATACAATACATTAAAATATATAACTGTGCAGCTATTGCATTCAGTCTTCTCCAATGCCCAGTGGCGGGGCTGATCTCGCCACACAAGGTTTTAAGAAAAATGTATTTAACCAGTGGCTGTGAGATTGCTGGGGTAACACGCATGGTTGTTTTAGACCAAACCAAGTATTTGCTTGAGTTTCTGTCCCTGTCCAAATATTTAAAATGAAATAATGCGTGCACGCTGAAGAAATCACACTGACACCAAAGTTCAGTTAAAATGAAAACTTCTAAGTGTATTATCAGGGGGCGGCGTAGCCTCTTAAAAAGGCAAAAGAATGAAACGTGTGCAAAAACAGAAACTAAACTTTTCAATTGGTTAAGTGTTAGGTATTTTAGTAAAGTAAACATTTAATTGGTTAGGTGTTAAGTGTTTAATCTTGATGGACTTCCTCCAGGGTGTTGATGTCATCGTCATCTTAGGTGTAGCTCCGGATAGAGACGCCATCTTACTACACAAGGGTCTTGGTCAATGGGAGGTGGTGCTCTAGCAGCCATTTTGAGTAATGAATGAGCACAGGTACACATAGTAAATAGACATTTTACTCACATTAATTTTTTTATCCATTACAGTCCCCCCTTAAAATGACTATTTAAATCTACTTCCAGCAGCTACGTCTGTCCCTAGTATCTGTCCCTAATGGCCTAACTCATCTGTCCCAGAGGCCTTGGAACTCTTTTCTTGCTGTGCATAAGACAAGTGGTGGCTTGTCTACCACCCCCCTCGCTACAGACTGTGCACAGAGGGAAGTCAGATGCTGTCCCTACTATCCCTAAAATACTGTCGCCTTGTAATGAGCAGGGACTGCAACGGGGTGTAGGGTTTATCGTAGTCTTCCTCATCTATTTCTTGATGAATGAAAGCTGGTGTAGCTGCTTGATCTGCTGTTTTCTGAAGATAATTTTTAATACAAGGGAGAACACAAAATACAATAAGAGCAAGGATAACCAAAATTATCAGGACAGCTATGCCTATTTGGGCTAAAACTTGTTGCCTGCCACTCATCCATCCGAACCATCTATCCCATGGGTCAGTAAACCCAGAGTTCTTTTTCAATTCTTCTGAGAGACTCACTAATTTCTCTATTGCCAGGGTCACCTTACCATTAGGGCATGTGTTATCTGTGATGAAGGTACAACATGTCATAGTGTCCGGGAGCAATTTACACACTCCTCCTTTCTCTGCTAGAATCATGTCTAGGGCCATCCTATTCTGGAAGGTCATCTGGGATGTGGCTTGTAATTAATTGTTCAGCTATCCGTGGAAGGGCATCTCTTGTATAATTTACAAACCGCTGCTGGTTATAATATATATAATAAATCCAATTCACATTCTTATTGGCAGCGATGATTGGGAAAATGGATTCAAAACCCACTGCAACTTCGTCCCTTGCTTTAAATTCATCTGGCAACCCCCTTGATACCCCAATGGCATCTATATATACACGGGGGTCGAAACTGCCTCTTACAGGGGTGTTCCTTCTCATTCTAATGTGCAGGGGTGACTTATCCAGTGTGTGTTGCGGACCTTCAGATATTATGTATAGGGGCATAATAACCTTCACTAACATTCCCCCCTTTCCCTAATCTTCATATCCCCACATATCCAGTATAAATCACCCAGGGATCAAATCTGGTTATATAGCAAGGTGGCTTGAAGTTTGCTATAGGTGGCACAATACCTGCCTTTTCCTTTGTATATACCGTAGCATGTATAGTTCCCTGGATATATGGTGATACCCTCATCTGGTTTGGGGGTCTTGGTTAGAATCGGATATTCCTTTTTCTATGAATCACACGCTGACTGATTAGTCCCTGTGTTCGTGAAGAGGCTCAGGAAACATTTCTACGGCAGGGGTTAGGGGTACGGTACCTAGATGGGGTCTAGCTCCTCCACATACATAGCAGTTAGTTCTATTATGTTTGTTAGCATTATATCTCATCCATTCCAACCATAGGTTAGTATCAGAGAACCCAGTTTCTGTAGCCATAGTATCTTCAAATGTGAGGTTTGCTATGGCAATCATGTCCTTGAAGGTCTGGATGAGGGGTCTAAGTAGACTAATGATTACATGTTGGGAGGCTACCAACTCAGGTGGCTCTCTCACAATACCATAAAACTCTAACAGATATACAATACCATGTCACAAACACCTACCTGAGCCACAGTACCTTCCATCACCAAACCAAACTAAAAACATATTAAAAGGTATCCTAAGGTTGGAAGGCCCAAAAACCACAAGACGACAACCAATAGATGGGGAAAAGTTCAGATCCCTATCCGACATGTTAGACTCACAACCCTTTGAAACAGAAACAAACACCACCATTAAAACAGCTAGATGTTATGGGCTTCTATGGCCTAACAAATTTACAGTAGGGAACACCAGTGACACCACTAATATGCTCACAGTGGGAGACGTAAACAAAGTAGGGACCACTACGTTTTATACCCTACATACGACCAAAAGAAATCAAATGGGGTCTCCGGAGACATACCACTATTCCCCACAGGCAACAAATGGTGCCCGGTTGTTACTAGACCAATCACTTTCAGCCCGCACAAGGCCGCTCCTCTTCTTCACTTATACGGCAACCCACTGACAACGTCCAAGTTCATGTCATACATAAAAACCCTAATCACAAAAATAGGGAGCGATCCAACAGCCTTCACGGGCCATTCGTTTCATATAGGAGCAGCAACGGCTGCTTCAAGCCAAAACGTCCCGGTACACAGTATTAAAAGACTAGGACGATGTTAGTCATCGGCTTACAATCTATATATACCACAACCAAATAAAGAGCTAAGAGCTAAGACCAAATAAAGAGCTAGATAAGTATACTGGCCTATACAGGCTCAAACCTACCTCCATACTGGGCTGACGTCCACTGGTCACCCCACCCACCACTCCCTCTATTCAATTACATCTTGGTGGGCCCTCTTTATTTAAAGGCCCACCCGAGCATCGGTTTTGGCACACCACAACTGACTTTAGTTCATTATAAGGTATCAACGTTAATACGGCTTTTTTCCCTGACCACAAATACACATATATCTCAAAATACAATTATAATTAAATCCTATATATGCATTATATGTGTATAATATATTATAAAATGTTTTAATAATATATTATACATATATAGGAAATAAAAGTGTGTGTATGTACTCACACATATACATATAATACGAGTGTATATATATATATATATATATATATACACACACATAATACGTGTAATTTATAGAATATATATACACACACACGCGTATTATATACACTCGTATTATATGTATATGTGTGAGTACATACACACACTTTTATTTCCTATATATGTATAATATATTATTAAAACATTTTATAATATATTATACACATATAATGCATATATAGGATTTAATTATAATTGTATTTTGAGATATATGTGTATTTGTGGTCAGGGAAAAAAGCCGTATTAACGTTGATACCTTATAATGAACTAAAGTCAGTTGTGGTGTGCCAAAACCGATGCTCGGGTGGGCCTTTAAATAAAGAGGGCCCACCAAGATGTAATTGAATAGAGGGAGTGGTGGGTGGGGTGACCAGTGGAGGTAGGTTTGAGCCTGTATATATATATACACACACACCGTATATACTCTAGTATAAGCAGAGTTTTTCAGCACATTTTTTGTGCTGAAAAAACCCAACTCGACTTATACTCGAGTCAGCCATAATACAGACAGTGTGCTGTGGGGGCTGCAGAGAGTTTACTTGCCTCTCTTGCAGCTCCTGTCAGCTCCCTTCTCCTCCGTGCCGGTCCGTTCAGCACCTCTGTCAGCTCCCAGTGTAAGTCTCGCGAGAACCGCGGGGTCATAGTGCGGCTCTTGCGAGACTTACAGTGTGAGCTGGCAGAGGGAGCTGCACGGACCTGCACGGACCGGCGCAGAGGAGAAGGGAACTGCAGGAGAGGTAAGTAAGAGCTCTGCCAGCCCCCCTCCTACACAGTGCCCATCCACTGGACAACCAGGGAGTGAGGCCCCCTCCCTGCCATGTATCAAACAGGGAGGGGGGACTAAAAAAAATAATAAAAATATAAATAATAATAATTACAAAAATAATTAAAAAAATAATAATTTAACAAAAAAAATTATTAAAATAATAATAAAATAAAAAAAATAATAAAAATGCCCACCCCCCACCAAGGCTCTGCAACACACACACTGCACTCATACACACACACTGTAAATAAATATTCAATTAATATAATTTTTTTAGGATCTAATTTTATTTAGAAATTTACCAGTAGCTGCTGCATTTCCCACCCTAGTCTTATACTTGAGTCAATAAGTTTTCCCAGTTTTTGGGGGTAAAATTAGGGGCCTCGGCTTATATTCGGGTCGGCTTATACTCTAGTATATACGGTATATATATATATATATATATATATATATATATATATATACATATACATATACATATACACCGTATATATGCTTCCTTACTGGGACTCTGTGCAAGTCAAGGCTAAATAGGGTCCTGGAATGAGGCAGGAGGGGTGCAAAACCAAGGAGTTGGCCTGGACTCCCAAATATATATATATAAACAAAAATAAAAACCTGGCAGGTCCTACTCTAGCAGTCTAATGCTTGCCCTTATGAGGTTTCTTTTTCAGCAACGGCTGCCTCATTCCAGGACCCTATTTAGCCTTGACTTGACCTAAGGTCAAGCATTAGGCTGCTAGAGTAGGACCTGCCAAGAATGGGGTACATTGATGTTGTGGCAGGCTTATACAATATATGATCATATAATGTAACTAAACCTCCATTATTTTTTGCCTATGTGATGTGTTTTTAATAAAACTATTACAATCTCTAAGATTGGAAATCACTGGTTAGTGAATAAGCGAGTGTGCTGGATTCTGTGTGTGTGTATATGTATATGTATATATATATATATATATATATATATATATACATAATAAAATATATTTTTTATATAAAAAAACGAAGAAATCAATCTTTGGCCAGCATTTGTGACTAAGTGGCTACGACAAAAGAATGGAAATACCCAATTTCGAATACCCTGGGTTGTCGACATTTGAAAGTGGTATGCCATGATGGGGTTAATTCACATTCCTGGGCTACCATATGGTCTTAAAAAGCAACATAGACCCAGCAAACCAATCTGGCAAACTGAATAGGGCAAGCCATATATAGACCCTGTAATCACCAATTATTATTTTTTTTTTTTTAAATTTGGTATAGATTGGTGGTAAACCGGTTGCATGGAAAGAGCATGAAAAGAGTTAAAAAAAAAATGTTTAATACCGTATATACTCGAGTATTAGCCGACCCGAATTTAAGACGAGGCCCCTAATTTTACCCAAAAAAACTAGGAAAACTTATTGACTCGAGTATAAGACTAGGGTGAGAAATGCAGCAGCTACTGGTAAATTTCTAAATAAAATTAGATCCTAAAAAAAATATATTAATTGAATATTTATTTACAGTGTGTGTATAATGAATGCAGTGTGTGTATGGGTGCAGCGTGTGTGTATGAGTGCAGCGTGTGTGTATGAGTGCAGCGTGTGTGTATGAGTGCAGCGTGTGTGTATGAGTGCAGCGTGTGTGTATGAGTGCAGCGTGTGTGTGTGTGAGTGCAGCGTGTGTGTGTGTGAGTGCAGCGTGTGTGTGTGTGAGTGCAGCGTGAGTGTATGAGTGCAGCGTGAGTGTATGAGTGCAGCGTGAGTGTATGAGTGCAGCGTGAGTGTATGAGTGCAGCGTGAGTGTATGAGTGCAGCGTGAGTGTATGAGTGCAGCGTGAGTGTATGAGTGCAGCGTGAGTGTATGAGTGCAGCGTGAGTGTATGAGTGCAGCGTGTGTGTATGAGTGCAGCGTGTGTGTATATGAGTGCAGCGTGTGTGTATGAGTGCAGCGTGTGTATATGAATGCAGTATGAGTGCAGTGTGTGTGTGTATGAGTGCAGTGTATGAGTGCAGTGCAGTGTATGAGTGCAGTGTGTGTGTATGAGTGCAGTGTGTGTGTGTATGAGTGCAGTGTGTGTGTGTATGAGTGCAGTGTGTGTGTGTATGAGTGCAGTGTGTGTGTATGAATGCAGTGTGTGTGTGTATGAATGCAGTGTGTGTGTGTATGAATGCAGTGTGTGTGTGTATGAATGCAGTGTGTGTGTGTATGAATGCAGTGTGTGTGTGTGTGTGTGTGTGTGTGTGTGTGTGTGTGTGTGTGTGTGTGTGTGTGTGTGTGTGTGTTGCAGAGCCTTGGTGGGGGGTGGGCAATTTTTTATTTAAATTTTTTTTATTATTTTAATTTTTTATTATTATTTATTATTTTTATTTATTTAATTTAATTATTATTATTGTATTATTTATTATTTAATTATTATAATTTTTTTATTATCCCTAATTATTATTTTTTTCGGCCCCCCTCCCTGCTTGAAATATGGCAGGGAGGGGGGCTCTCCTTCCCTGGTGGTCCAGCATTGGCAGTTCAGTGGGGGGGGAGAGGGGGGCTGGCAGAGCTGTAACTTACCTGTCCTGCAGCTCCTGTCAGCTCTCTCCTCCTCCGCGCCGTCCGTGCAGCTCCCTCTGTCAGCTCCCAGTGTAAGTCTCGCGAGAGCCGCGGCTCTCGCGAGATTTACACTGGGAGCTGACCGAGGTGCTGAACTGACGGCGCGGAGGAGGAGAGAGCTGACAGGAGCTGCAGGACAGGTAAGTAACGCTCTCTGCAGCCCCCACAGCCCCAGTCTGTATTATGGCAATGCAAATTGCCATAATACAGACTATTGACTCGAGTATAAGCCGAGTTGGGGTTTATTAGCACAAAAAATGTGTTAAAAAAACTCGGCTTATACTCGAGTATATACGGTACCTTAGGTTGCCTTCTTTTAAAAAATGTATACATGTGAAACGTTATTCAGGGATTCCTGACAGATATCAGAGTTACAATGTAACTTGCGTTAATTTTTGAAAAAAATGGTTTGGAAATAGCAAAGTGCTACTTGTACTTATTGCCTTATAACTTGCAAAAAAAAAAAAAGCTAAGAACATGTTAACATTGTGTATTTCTAAACTCAGGACAACATTTATAAGGGGTTAAAGGAATAGAGTTAGGAATAGAAAACAGTATTCCAATCTGTATAGTGTCGCAATCCCTAGTTTTATAACGGTGTTATAATAAAAATGAACTAAAACGTTGTATATACCTTTTTTGTTTTCTCAGCCTTCCGCTATCTCAGGGAGGAGGCATGTGCTCCCCCCTGTTGAACATCATGCGCCGTGATTGCCACACGTCCAAAGCTTCTCGATAGCCCTGGATTCACTGCGTTCCAATGTGCTTCCTCATTTTGCAAAAGTTTTACTTGGTCAGTGCTGCGCAAGCCACTAGAATTGGATTCAACCCAGCAATCATAACATTGCAGTTTCAAAAATAAAAATCGCCAATGTTTTGCATTGCATGGTTAAAAGAACAGGATTATTTCACCCAGACCACTTCATTGAGATGAAGTGATCAGGGTGACTACAGTGTCGCTTTAAGTTCCATGTAGAGTTCATTAAATCCCCCAAAGCATTGGCATGTTTAAAAAAAAGTAGATGGCACCACTTGAACACTTTACTGCAGTGGTCTGTTTCCAAGTATGCCATTATGAAGCAGACAAAGCCAGAGAAGGACATAACTTGAATTTTAATCAAGCCTAAATGACTTCTCTCTCTATAGTAAACCTGGAAGCTGAGAAATATAACTAATTAAACCTACTGTTGGCACTTCTCTTCTGTAGCAGCCCAGGTATTCCTTCCAAAATTAAAGGGCACTCTTGTTTGTGTAGGATGCAAGAACTTTGTAGATTATGTATTCTGTATAAGAACAGCAATAAAACTCCACATGACAAAACCAAGAGCTACAAGACTTGTCTTAATTTTCCAGTCTAATATGTAGATATAAAAGCAAAAACAGAGCATATGAAAACTCATAAAACGGGCAAAAGCTTAGGGGAACTCAAAAGCCTGCCCTTTGGTTAATCCCCCCTCAGGGTCTCAAAATAGTTTTTGCGCACATGTGTCATTATAGAGAAAGCCCATAAGAGCAAGCAAAATCTGACATGATGGCACATTCTCTCTGCATGAGAATCACAGCAACCCAGGATGGTTGTTTCAACCTTCTTTGGGCTTTGTCAGCAAGGTGTAGCCAATATCCCTCTAGGCACAGTGATTACTCTTCTAACTTATGGATACTCTAAGCAAATGCATCAAAACAAAAAACAGAAAATATGAGAACTGAGAAACTGGCAAATATACATTTAAATTAAATGCAAGATTATGTGAATATCTAAACAGAAAGACTTCTCAAAGCCGTCATACAAAGAAATAGGGAAAGTATGCCATTGTTTTGTTCATGGAAAAAAAAAAAGTTATATTACCAAAAAAGCAACTGTATGATCAAGAGAAATAAAGTGTATAGATGTCCATACATCCTAGAAAGGATAAATAATTGTAATGTTCAGAATATTTAGACCCACAAAAGAGGGACATACTAAACAGAATACTGGGATGATGGTCTGCAATGCTCAGTACTTTCATTATATGTCACTATACTTTCCACACACATACTTGGTAGTGATTCTGATGTAACTCAAAGGATGTTGGTATTTATAATGATAGCTACGATTCCACCAGAAACAGGTTAATTATGTTCCTGGATTTGTGTATTGACCCATTTTCCATTATTTTAATGTAATTTACTTTAATTGCATTATACAATTTTTTTATATCAGCAAGTGAATAGTTAAACATATGCAATTTAGCTAGTCAATAGTTAAACATTTGCAACTTTGTATCAAGCACAGCAAAGGCAGCAGCCCTTACCAACATTCTTTGAGTTACATCAGAATCATTACCAGGTATGTGTGTGGAAAGTATAGTGACACCTAATGAAAGTACTGAGCATTGCAGCCAATCATCCGATCATCCCAATATTCTGTTTAGTATGTCCCTACAAAAAGATACATTAAGTATATTATCAAGATATAATATGTGCACTTTATTGATAAAGGGAAATTTGACATACTATAATAATGATCACAGATTTCACTGATAAAGATAATGTTGTCAAACAATTGATTAAACTGCAAATTTCTACAGATTGGTATATAGTCATTGATCTAAGAGATCAGCTTGCCTTTACTGGAGTCAGGGTAGAATTTATTTTTCCTCTGTGAGATGTTATTTGCAAATCTTACACTATAGGTTTTATGTTTGGCTTCCTCTGAATCAATAGACTTATAAATATAGGATGAGTTTATCTCTGTGTAAGAATGCATCAAAAGCAAAATCGAACGGGCAAAATGTTTTTAAACCTAATTAAGATTTCAACCACTTGAAAACGCAAAACAGTTTGTGTGTGTGCAGTACTGAAGAAAAAAAAGATTAAACATAGGTGTCAGCTCAAAGAATAAGTTAAAACTGGCAGATTAAGCGGTAAATCCATGACAGAACAATCTGCTTTCAGCTTGTGCGACAATGTATTACTGATGCAGAGTAGTGAAATAAAAGCTGAAATGTATACTGGGGAGAAGAACAGAGGTACGTTATTTCCTTAAATATAAATTACACTATAGTGATCCCAAAATTATCTCTCTGAATGTAGATACGTCTCACTCCAAACATTAAAGGGACACTATAGTCACCAGAATCACTACAGCTTATTTTATTTGTTCAGGTTTTTTGCAGTAAACACCATCTTTTCAGAGAAAACGCAGTGCTTAAATTACAGCATAGTGATAACTGCACTGGCCACTCCTCAGATGGCTGCTAGTGGTGCTTCCTGTAGCAGTGCTGCCTAGTGTGCAGCACTGCCATTCAGTGTCTCCACCCTCTGTATGCAGATACTGAACTTTCCTCATAGAGATGCATTGATTCAATTAATTTCTATGAGGTGATGCTCATTGGCCAGGGCTGGCTCTGCCCCTGATTGACTTGTGCTGGCTCTGCCCCTGATCTGCCTCCCTGACAGTCTCAGCCAATCCAATGGGGAAGCATTGTGATTGGCTCAGACCACAACGTGGTATTTAGATTATTTTGTTCTAAGTGTATTTTGATATCTATATGTTAATATCAAAATACAGTTAGAACGAAATTACACTTAAATTTATTTTTCATTTTTAACGTATTTATACATTTTTTATTTTATATATATATATATATATATATATATATATATAATGATATATAATTATATATTTAATTAATATTCTACGCGTATTTTGATATATATTTATATTAATATTAAATACACTTAGACAGCATTTGTGTGTGTATATATATATATATATATATATATATATATTCTAAGTATATATTTCATTTTAAACCGTGTTTTAACTTTATTTTAATTTATTTCAGGCAGCAGGGGGACTGTCATTCCAAGCACTACCCCTGCTGGCACTGCTATGGACTGCTATTCTGTCCATGTGATTGTGAGGTCCTCGCAAGGACCCCACGATCACATGTCCCAGGAGGGCCGGATCAGCAGCAAGGGGACTCCCTTGGATGCCAGGTAAGTCCCCCCATCGCGATCGCCGGCGGGGGATCGCTGGCGAGCAGGTAAGTGAATAGGACGGCGTGGACGCCCACCGTCCTTAAGGGGTTAAATATCAATACACTTTTTGCCTTTATTTGTGTGCATATTGGTTTCTTTGCATTCTGGGTTCATCCCTATAGAGGTTGCTGCACTGGTCAGCAGCCCTTCCCAAATAGACCCCTGACAGTTACAACCAAAAAAAAAAAATGTATGTTAACCAAAAGTTGTTGAAAAATATATATATAAAAAAAAAAAAAAAACACTTGTAAACACTTTCTAAAATCTATGGCTTTAAAGGGACATTCCACTGTCCAAATACATGAACAAAAAGAAAAACAAATCACTGTTTAGAGTCCATACCCCAAATGACAACATGCATCCATTTATTTTTGTGCATTTTTAAATTGAGGGTATTTTCTACAAACAACTACAAAAGCTGCAGATCTCGTTTGAAATCTTTGCAAAAAGTTCCCTGCTAACCCAGCCCAAACCTCCTGTGGCTGTCCGACCACAGAAAGTTAATTTATAAAAATGCCAATTTCTATTGAGATCTGCACTTTATGCAAAATTTAAAAATACATTCTTCACACATAAAGCAGGGATCGGTTCATGAGTTTTAGAAAACTGAGCGGAGAATCCATAAATTAAGCAGTACTATTTATCTCTAGGAGTAAAATAAATAAATCCGTTTTCCAATTTTCTAAAAGATTTTTTTTTTTTTTTTTAAAGCAGTCACATATCATGTGCACATAAGTCACATTAGAAGCTCAAAATTTCCTTCTAGGCTGTCTAATGGCACTGTTAGAAGTGGAGTTACACCTTCAGCAGCAATGTGCATTAAATCTGTATGTGCAACATTTCTTAATAAAACATACAAACCCCAAGCACCATGACTACCTAAAATCACTGAGGAGACCTTTAACTTAATATATGATGGATACCTCGAATTCAATATAAAATGGTTCCAACCTTTAACAATACAGGCCCCAATCTATGTGATATATGTCCATATATATTTAAGTATAGTGATGTCTAAAGGAAAAGTTCTAAATTTAATGCAATCTCTATGGCAACGTGTGAAATGTTCCTACTGAAAGCTCCATTTGGGTCTACAGCTGCTTTTTTATACAGGATTTCTAATCTATTGAGTTCATATATATGTTTTATATGGAACCTTTACATCATTAAACAAGGAAAAGTAGAAGTTACCTAAAAAAACAGATATGACAAATGCAGTGCTGTATTTGCAGCTAGGTAAACAAGGCATTTGCCTTGGGCGGCACTTTCCAGGGGGTGGAAAACGCTGCCCCCAAATGCCCAGGCAAATACCTTGTTAGTCTAGTGGCAGGCTGCTAGCTGAGGTCCAGGCGGGAGGCGAGCGCTGATTTCTGAGTGCTCTCTGACGTCATATTCCTCGACTGGCCACCCGACTACCTGCCTCCCTCCCTGCCCAAACAGCCCGGTCAGCAGCCCCACTGGACCCCAGGTAAAACATCCACCCAACTTTCCCAAAGGTAGGGAGGCAGGGTGGATTTACATTATAATTAAAAAATAATCTGTGAGTGTTTGGGGGGGGGGGGGGGGTGAGGGGGGGAATGTGTGTGTGTGGCTGGCTGTCAGTGTTTGTGTGTGTCTGTATGTCTGTCAGTGTGTGAGTATTGTGTGTGTCTGTGTTTGTGTCTGAGTGACTATGTGTGTATGTCTGTCAGTGTGTTTCTATGAGGGAGCCTTTGTGTCCGAGTGACTGTGTGTGTCTGTCAGTGAATGCATGTTTGTGTCTCAGTGATGGTGTGTGTCTGCCAGTGTGTGTCTGAGTGTGTTGCTACCTGCTTGGGTGACTAACCCATACTATTCTTGACAGCTTAATTTACTGTTATCCCTAACACCCTACTGTATTAAACCATGCCTAAACCCAGACTAACTTCTAGTTCCCCTCCCTCTGGGGAGTCTGATACCCCACTCAGTAGGGGTGAAGCCCCTGTCACCTCAGGTAATTCACCCGCTCGCTCAGATAGAACTTCCCACTCTGATGGGGCGCAGTTCTTAGCGCTACAGCGCTCGGTGACAGGCGCCATTATGGCAGTCATGGGGTCCATGTCATCTACCCTCTCCCACACCATTTCTCAGGCCCTCCTGCCACGTCCTTTGGACGAGCACTACTCGGGCTCCACGACGCCTCTGTTGCATCCTCCTGTGGACCCACAGGGAGAAATACCCAAGAAGGCTACCCATAAATCTAAACATCCCTCTGCCTCCAGAAACACCATGACTGGCGTACCTACGGTCGCTCCAGAAAGCGAGGTGGATGCCGCTGATACAGGCTTTGACCTCCTTTCCTCTGCTCAGGCAGAGAAGTCCGGAGGCGCAACTGCGGGGTCCACCCTCGTGGATCCGTCAGGCGTTCCACTCTTAGACCCGGATGACTTACACCATCCGAGATCGGCAGAGTGGCTCCCGGCCGACCACGATGCCACGTATCTGGAGAATTGGGTGCGACGCCCACTTAGCAAAGCAGCCTGCAACAAATTGAGGGCGGAGTGTCCAAGGCCTGTGGTGCCTAATAAAGTTTGCAACACTCCCGAGGTAGACCCCAAGATGACTCAATTTCTTACGAAACTAGGCTGGAACCCCCGTAAAGGGCTTTAATCTGCCTTAATCCTGCCAGAATAAGCACTTGGATATATTTGGCCCATTGGCAAAGTTATTTGATTTGGCGGAAAACGCTAGAGCGGAGAACCGCATGGATGACCCTGAAGACCTACGTGGTTGGGTCCAGAGAGCAATCTGTATTGCTGGGAGCGTTAACACCTCCCTCTCGATTGAACGGAGTAAAGCTATCTTATTTAAGATATAACCAAAACTGGCCAATCTCGCCCTCACAGAAGCCGGTAAGGACGCCCAAGGTCTTCTCTTCGGCAACTCCTTTATCAAAGATTTGGGGTGTTTTGTTGGGGCATTTACTGCCCTGGATAAGGCACAAACGTCCATGAGGCGAGTCTTCCAGGGGCGGGTCTCCACCAGAGCTGGCAGATCCAGGAGCCGTCTGTCCGGCCGTAATTACTTCCAGTCCCGTGGCACGGGACGAGGCTCTTTCCAACAGCGAACACAGTACCAGGAGACTAACACCCGTCCCTCCTTCTTCACATTTCGCGGACGCGAAGCCACTCCAGTTCCAGACGACCCTACGGTGAGTTACCTCATGCCACATATTTCTTCTCCTGTTTGTGTAGGGGGCAGACTCCGACATTTTTTCCCAGCTTGGTCACAAATCACATCAGACCCCTGAGTGCTGTCCACTATTCGTTTTTCACATAGAACTGATAGAACACCTTATACACACCCCCCCCCCCCCTCGACCGATCTGCCTTTCAATCCAGGATCGCAGACGGATCGACGAGGAACTCGCCACCCTTCTTACCAAAGGGGCTATAGAACGGGCGCCCCTCAACCCCGCAGGGGTCATAAGCAACATTTTCCTTGTGGAAAAGAAAGGCGGTCAATTGAGACCAGTCATAAATCTGCGCCCCCTCAATGCCATAGTCCGGTACTGCCATTTCAAGATGGAAGGTATTCACCTGTTACGGGATCTTCTCCTTTACTGGCTCAAGGTTTCGTTATCAACTGGGAAAAGTCGTGCCTAACCCCGCCACTCGCATGGAATTCCTAGGATTCCTCGTGGAATCGGGAGAGGCGACTGAGCCTTCCGAAATCCAAGATCCGTTCCATCCGCAAAGGGCTACGCAGAGCACTCAATCGGCCCCAGCTCACCATTCGACAGCTTGCATGGCTAATCGGCCTCCTGGCTTCATCGATACAGGCAGTATTCCCGGGCCCGCTCCACTACCGAGCACTGCAACGCCTGAAGATTGCACACCTGAGAGCCGGTGCATCCCACGCAGACCTGGTGTCGCTGGACAGCGAAACGAGCAACGAACTGCGATGGTGGATTATCAACCTGTCCGCATGGAATGGCAAAGCGATCTTCGGCTCCCTACCGGAGTTCACGATCGACTCAGATGAAAGCCTCCACGGTTCTTTCGCCATCCGCAGCTTCGCGAAGGACCGAGCCCTGACTTGCATCCGTCTCCGCATCGACAATGTCTCAGCGGTGAGGTATGTCAACCACCTGGGAGGTACGCAGTCGGCAGTGCTGGCCACCTTGGCGAAAGTCTTTTGGGAATTCTGCCTAGAACGGAACCGGATGGTCCACGCGGAATACTTACCTGGTCTGCACAACATTCAAGCGGACTGGGGGTCATGTTATCTTTCAGACACCAGCGACTGGAAGTTGGACACGGAGGTGTTCTCCAGTTTATCATCTCTTTGGGGTCCCTTCACTATCGACCTCTTCGCTTCCCGACTCAACACCCAACTGTCTCACTTCTTCAGCTGGAGGCCAGACCCGATGGCGGAGGTGGTAGACGCCTTCCTGCAAGAATGGAGCGGGGGCCCCCTATATGCTTTCCCCCCGTTTTCCATGATCCCGCGCTCCCTCCTGCAGACCCGCAGACACCAGGCAGAGTTGGTTATGGTGACCCCCTTCTGGGAAACGCAGTCATGGTTCCCTCCCGCAACTTTACCGTTCAGCTGTATCCCCACAGCTATTCTTATCCTTTCATCCTCCGTTCCACCCAGTCTCTAGCACCCCATTATCACGCTGGGTGAAATGGTTATTGGCCCAGGCGGGCATTGATACCGTGGTCTTTGGCGCCCATTCGGTCCGGGGGGCCTCGACCTCCTCGATGATGACTGCAGGTGCACGTCTGGAGGACCTTATGAAAATGACGATTGGTCTAGGGAGTCTACTTTCCGAGAATTTTACTTTCGCCCGGCCCCACATACATTTGCTGCAGTAGTTGACCAGCTTTAAACTTGCAATATGAGACTCTGTGTCTTGTTGTAAAATTGCATATTTTGCTATTACATGACGAAAAGTCATGATTTTATTAAAGACACGGAGGCGAGTATTGTCCCACCCATGTTCTATTACTAATGTTATATAATTTTCCACCCGCTTTTCGAATGTTACCACGAGTTCACATCGAATATTTTGGTACGGTAAGTGGGGCCGTGTCGTAATGGTAAGTTCATGTTGTTACTTGGGACTGTATATATGTGGGATTTTTCCTCAGTTTGAAACTTGACACTAGTTGCAATTATCGACTTTAACCTGTCGGCTCCTGTTCCTTTATGTTTTCACAGACTGATCTGACAAGATGGCATGCCGTTGTCCAGCTTGAGAGGACTCCCCCCGCTGATACTCTCTGGTCCTATGGTTCATCCGGTCGTGCTTCCCTGTTGTTGTTGAATTATCCTCTTCAGTTATGAGTTGTCTACTTATTGGACTTTATTACCGTTCTTGGTTGGACATTGTTGCTACGGTCACATCTTCAGAAAGAGGGAAATGGAAGGGAAGTGCTGCCTATTACACTGGGACCTGAGCGGGGAGCAGCCTATGTTAATGTTTTTCTCATTCTGTTTGTATTCTTTGCTGCTATTGGTGGACAGTAAAGAAAGGGATATGCAATACTCGCCTCCGTGTCTTTAATAAAATCATGACTTTTCGTCATGTAATAGCAAAATCATGCAATTATAGTTACAGGATGTGTAACAATATGGCAGATGGTCAATGTCACTTTAAAATCACTGTGTGCATGTGAATGAGGTAAATTATTTTAGAAGAGGTAAAAGCCAGCAGAGTATTAATCCAATTCTTTCTTTGGCATTGATGTGTCATTTCTCGAGCATCTGTACCCTTCAACCCAGCCTGCAGTTTATTGCTTTCAACTCTCCCCTCCAAGCTTGTGCTCACACTGAGTGCTAGCTAACTGTATATTCCTTCATGCAAGTTTTATTACCTTCCAAACTGCTGGCTGCCATTAGAAACTCTCACAAGGCATTGAGACATTCTGGGGGTTTTTTTTATTAGCTGCCCAAGGAAAAATACATGACATTCTATTATGGTACGCTTCTATAGCTCAAACTGAATTTAAAGATGTAGTCCCACATTGCTACTTCAAACATATATTTTACTGATTGCTTTTGGCATATGCACCACACTATAACTTGTAAAACAACATAACAATGACAACAAACTTATTTTTTGTAAGTTGCAAGTGCTAACACCTGACAGTTCTGTAAGAGCACTTGAAAGCATTTGAAATAAAGATTGTAATTTTTAAAATGTAACTGCTGAAACTATGTTAATGTAACTTGAAAAACCTCAGATGTCTGTCCACTAAAAGCCCAACAGCAGTTAAATCCTCTAAGGTTGTTACAAGAAGTCCATTTTAATTCATTTGTCTATTTACAAAATGCAAATTAATTTATTTCAATTGAACTTGCACTTTCATTAGGCTGCAGTTTGGTTGTCTGTTGAAATTAACCAAACTTGCCTTCACCCACACTTATTATATATCATTTTGTTCAGGAGAAACAGGGATTTAATATCATATCAAATATTTGTATCTGAAACATAATTTAATATGAATAACAGTGAAAATACTTTGATAAATTAAGAAATTTAGCTATTTTTCAAGTTCAACATGGCTTATTTTAACTGCAAATGTCATAATGCGGATGCTTTTATTAAAATACACATATTTGTGTTCAGTGGTGTCTCACAAGTACAACAGTACCCACATATACAGGTTTTATAGGGCTTTGAAAAAATAACAAGGTCTAATATAGCATGTTCCCTATTTCATTTTATACACATTAACATTTGCCAGATTGGTTATGTTGCCTTTGAGACCGTATAGCAGCCGAGGAATAATTACCCCCATCATGGCATAGCATTTGCAAAAGTAGACAACCCAGGGTATTCAAAATAGAGTATGTCCAGTCTTTTTTAGTAGCCACTTATTCACAAACACTGGCTCATATTAGCATTCATATTAGTTTTTTTTTTTTTTTTGCATTTTTCACAAATAAACTGCCCTTTCACTGATGATATCATCATCATGATAGGTTTTACTGCTCTAAAACACCAATTTCTGTGCCCAGTAATGTCTCATGAGTACAACAGTACCACCATGTACAGGTTTAATGGTGTTTTGGAAAGTTACAGGGTCAAATAGAAATCATTTTTTTCGGTTTATACACAATTTAATTTGCCAGATTAATTATGTTGCTTTTGAGACCATATGGCATCCTGGAATTAGAATTACCCCCCATGATGGCAGATCATTTGAAGAAAAGTAGACATTCTAGGGAATTCAATATGGGGTACGTCCAGTCTTTTTCGTAGCAACTTAGTCACAAATGCAGGCCAAAGTTAGCGTTCATATTAGTTTTAAACATTTTTCACAAAAAAAAACTGCATTTTCACTGATGACATCGTTGTTGTGATACATTTTATGGTTTTAAAACACTTTTTTTTGTGGATTTTTTTGTGTGGATTTTTGAAACGTTACAGGGTTAAATATAGGGCTTGCAAATTAAATTCTCTGGATGTTCTGCCTGGGTTGTCAGGCACGCCCTCAAATTTTAATTATTAAAGTCACATAATTATGTTAAAATATTACATACATATAGAATTTTTATATATTTAAATTCTACGTGTATATTTATGTAAATTATTTATATTGTGAGTGTTGGGGATGGTGGTCAGGGGTGTATATCTGGCACCCAGCCACTATCCTGACATATGGGTAAGCACATGCAGCCCCAGGGAAAGTTAAGTTGAAATATAGTTTTTTTTTTCTCTGTTGTTATTTGGGTCCCTGGGGTGGAGTATTCGGAAGAGCAGGGTGGGCCGATTCTGTCAGAGTGGCTGTGCAGGAGTCCAGCCCAGCTATTCTTTTTTTTGTAAATCTCTTTTTTATTGAGGCATAGGGTTCTCCTATATTATATACATAATATATATATAATATATGTATGTGATTTTATACTTAGTATATTTTAATATTAATATAATTACATATATTATTAAAATAAACTTCGAATGAAGCTACATATATGATATATACTTAGTTATTATATGTATATCGATATATATATATATTTTATATATCTATACACATTTTTATTTGTGTAATAATTATTCCCTCTCCCTCCCCCCCCCCCCCCATTTTCCACCATTAGGGGGACTGCCTGACAGCCCAGGTAGATCCACAGGCAGCTAATTTGCCATGAGAGGACTGACGAAAACTTCACCTGGCACTGGATAAAGATAAGTAAAACTGGGTTGTGGGTGAGCAGTTTAACACATATTTTAAATGTTTTACTATTTATTTATTATTTATTATTATTATTAAACATAAGGCTCACATTAAAACCAATAATAATAATAATAAAATTAACTGGCCAGGGACCCTGGTGTCTAGTGGTGGGGGCTTCTCTGGCCTCTTCTGAGAACTGGGAGGAATACATTGTACATCACTTCCTTCCAGTGCGGCCATCATCGATCTCTCTCCCATCCCAACTCCATTTCCTTCTTTACCCTGCATCATTTTGCAACCCTCTCCACTCTACTCCCATCCCTATATGTCTCTCTCCGCCTGCACAATAAATGGTTGTTAGGCCACATACCTTGGTATTCCAGTGTTACCGACTGTTAGGAGCCCCTACCCTCCAGAAGAGAGCAGCTGCCACAGAGTGTGATGAAGCCTTACTGAAGGAGGGGCTTACAATGTAATTTCTTGCTCCCTCCCTTAGTAGATTCCTGATATATTGCAGTGTAAAGTGGCAGCCACCTAATGAATTGCGGTGTGAGGAAGCAGACGCCTGATGTATTGCGGAGTGAAGAAGCTGGCCGATGTAGGCAGGCAAGTACAGACAAGTTCCTTCACAGATACAATCTTCGCCCAGGCTTTCAACAATTAGTCCAGATGATCCCCTGCAATATTATCTGATGCTCCCCCTTTCCTTCCCCAAATTTGTGTTGATTCAAGGAGCAGCTGAATTCTGCCCTGTGGTGGTGGCACTCTGCTGCCTGCCATGCTACAGGCCCCATTCTCCTGTTTGGTGAGGTAAAGGGACACTATAGTCACACAAATCACTTCAGCTCAATGAAGTGGTCTGGGTGCCAGGTCCCCCAGGTTCTAAACAGAGCAGTTTCAGTTTTAATCCTGCCTCTAGTGGTTGTCTTCCTGACAGCCGCTAGAGGTGCTTCTGCGACGCTGGATGCGAAAATTGCATGCAGCGTGCAGAATGTCTATATGAAAGCATTGAGAAATGCTTTCCTATGGACTGTTTGTGCACGTTTCGCTCCACTTGGGAGCTGCTGTCGGCAGGGGAGAAGAGGTCACCAGTGCCGAGGGAGCCCGGCTCTGGATTAAAGTAAGTAACCGAAGGGGTGACCTAAGGGTTCTATAGTTTGTTTTCCTGACACTAGTGATCCTTTAAGCAGCGGCACATTCTCCCCCTCCCCTTCCCCCCCTCCCCCCTCCAGCTGCTGCATCTCTAAATAAAGATGGGGAAATCTTTAATAGATAATTTCTCATTAGTTCCTGCAAAGACAACTAGATCTTAGTCATTGTGCTGCAGCAATGTTTTTAGAAGTGAATTAGCACTTCCAAAATCATTCTAGTTTAAGTTGATCCCATGGGACACTTTCTAAAAGTCAATTACAATTAAGAAGAAACATAATTACGAACACATTACAATGACAGTCTATTCTTATGCAAGGATATCCAGAAAACCAATACTGTTGGAGTACTTAAGGATGTACTGTAAGGCAACTTCTGCACCACTACCATTCCTGGGAGATTGGATGTGACGGACCCAAAGTAATCCCACCTATTACGGTTTTATTAATGGCACACTATGCACTATATCCATTACAGCACAGTGTACAGATTATGGTATAAATACACCCTGTTCCAAATTATAATGCAAATTATATTTTTCTCATTTACCTAAATAATTGATGTAAATAACAGTCAGCATAATTCTCATGTTATCAACTATTAAGAGTACAATCCAAATTTTATTGAACAAACCTCCTAATGATAGCAGTATTTTTTTAAAAACAAACTTACAATGCACTGTTCCAAATTGTTACGCACTGTAAGTTTCAAAACACTTTACAGGTTGTAAAGAACTGAAAATTATCATTTGTTGTGTTTGCAGCATATTTACTGAAATCAAAAGCTATTTCAATCAGACTTATAACAACATTTTAACAGTTTAAACATTTTAACAGGTCACGTTACATTTTAACATAGGACCCCTTATTTGATAGCAGCTTCACAAGTCTTGCATCCATTGAACTTGTGAGTTTTTGGCAGAGGCATATTTTCCACTAATGGGAGCAGATATGCGCAGATTCTTGAATGTTTTTAATGGTTCTTGGTATGTTCTAGAGTTCAGGAACGACCTTTATAACCCTTCATCTCAAATCTTTATCAGAGGATACATTTATGAAGAGGTCAGGATGCTCAGGGACAAGGCAGTTTTGGAACCTGCTCTGGGTGGCTTGGGTTTCCTCCGCAACTTTTCCTTGTGAGAAAAAATTATGGGAGATCTCCGACTCATGATCAATCTAAGAGAGAAAAATCTTTGTACAATTGTGTCACTTCCAAATGGAGGGATTTAATCTGCTCTGTGACCTGCTAAAGCCTTAGACTGGTTCACACGTCTGAATGTAAAGGAGGCATACTTCATGGTCTAGGTACATCTGGATTTTTTTAAATATCTCTGTTCGCAATGAGAAAGTCTGAGGTGGTAGTTCACCTGCATCCCATTCTGACTGAGCTCCACGCAGTTGTGCTTTACCGAGATCACAAAGGTGATGATGGCACACAACAGCAGCCAGGGTATTCAGGCGATAATTTACTTTGACGACATTATTCTGTTCACCAAGGATCACAATTTGCTGTGGCTTTGTAGTGAATAAGTAAAAGTTGTTGCTGAATCCCACCCACTCAATCAGGAACATCATCAAATTTGGCGGTGCTCGCTTCATGTTTCTTACAAATCTCACCAAACAACTGTACCAGTTTTGCTGCCAGAGGAACATTAAGCTATGAGTGGAATATTAATTGGATGAGGCCAATGTCACAGTTAACTGGTTCCCCTGGAGGAACTTCATTCCATTTATATCTCTTTTACTCTAGGCTGAATAGACAGATGACTGCGTTCTTTAGCTGGCTTCTGGACTGCGCAGCGGTGGATGCATTCCTTCAACCATGACCGGAGATATGCCTTTGCCCCATTTTTCATTATAGTTTGGATGATTCATTAGCACTACCTCCTTCAGGTCTCTGTGGTACTTCTGATTCCGTAGTGGAAGAGTCAACCATGGTTACAGGACCTGCTCAGCCTGTTGCTGATCCGGTTCTGCTCCCATCATACCCTCTCTTCTGCTTCAGGATCTGGCAGCCTTGGTGGATCAGCAGATTCCTGGGGCTCCTGGAACATCCAAGCCTCATGGGCCCTTGGCACAAGACACAGCTATTTTGGTGCTTGGAAGAAATGGTGCAGCTGGTATTTGGCAAGGCATTTGGATCCATTTACAGCTCCTTTAGATTTGATTTAAAAATGTCATGTCCTATCATTTGCTGAATCTCTTTTGTTTAGTTATCTTGGATCTTATGTTTCAATTCAGAGTATTCTGGATGGTAGTGACCCATTGGTATGTCAACTACATCAGATTATTAGTTTGTCTCGTCACCTGCAGCCGAAGTAGTTTCAGTTCTTGTTGCCGCAATTCTTCGTTTTTTGTAGGCTTGGCCAGAGAATGATGATCTTTTTCTCCAACAATGGTCTACCAAGTTATCATTTTTGCAGCAGGTTCACAAATGTTCTGACGCTGGATCCGAATTCTTTTTCACCTACGGTAATCTCCTTTACGGTGTCTTGTCATAATAAGTGCAACATTCATTTGGGGTGAGAAAGCACCAAGCACTGTTACATTAGGATTTAGTCTTACTGATTTTATTTATAGATATATAGAGAGATAAATAAAGTATGTGAGACTAATTCCTAATGCCACATTGCTCTATGCACCTGCACCCCAAATGAATGAGCACCAAACAAGGGAGACATCTGCCCAAGAAAACAGGGTTGTTCTGGTCCTATGGAACTCGCTTCTCTGCTTAATTTGACTTTTACCCAGTCTCAGTTCCTTCAAAAGATCATTAAAAATTCACTTTAAGATAACATAAATTTAATAGTTAATAGATTTATCACCCTGGATACCAACTCTGCGTCCTCTGCTGCAACTGTATCATCCAAAAAAAACAACCCTTCATTGTTCTAGCAACTTACTTTTTTACTGTACATGAAATACATCCTTACCACTTGTGCCACTTTACCCCACACCCTCTTCAATGTAAGTGCGTTTGAACTAGGCCTTCAACATCCTCTGTCATGTGTGCCCAGCTCATCTTGTTGCAAATTCATGTGTTAGTCCACCTATTGTACAGCGCTACAGAATTTGTTGGCGCTTTTATAAATAATAAGAGAAATATCTTACGCTTTTATAAAAGTTTATCAAACAAAAGCTTTATTTTATTATTTTACTTTCAATAATGTGAAGCATACCTAAGTCTACTCCTTGTAAATCTACTGACTAGTCAAGCATATTAAAAGCAAAACATTAACACAGCTGTAAAACCTATTGATAATTTTGCCTTGTAATTTCATGGGGCTTTTCAGTGTAATATGGGTGATGGTTACTGTCCAGATACATTATCCGAGAGTGTGATCCTGATTTTTGACTTTGGCTCCGTGTATCCTTGACTATTGGCTTTTCCTTATTGCCATGTCTCGTTCGGTGTCCCTGACTTCGGCTAATATATTGACTATTCTCTGGTATGTTTTTCTCTTTTCTCTTTCACAACGCTGGTCTCCTGCATGCCATTCAGCTAATCTGTCTAGAAAACCAACTAATTGAAATAGTGTAGTTTTCCATTATTTCAGTTGAAGCTCCTCTAGTAGCTCAGTATGACAGTCACTAGAAGCAGGTTAATCCTGCAATAAAAACATTGCCATTCCTGCAAAAAGGCAATGTTTTCAGCTGCACCATTAAAACAAGCGGGGGCATGGCATCCTTTAAAAGCAGCAACCATGGTCCACTAAAAGTTATGTTTAATGGTCTCAGTATTCCTATGTATCAGTGTCTCAGTGCCCCATGTCTCCCAGTGTCCCCTAGTGTCATGTCCCCAGGTCTGCCAGTGACCCTATATATCACAGTGTCTCAATGCCCCATGTCTCCCTGTGTCCTCCAGTATTCCCATGTGTCTATGTCCCCATATATCCCAGGGTCCCCATGTCACTAGGCACTAGGAAGACGGGGAGACCTAGGGACACGGAGACACCAGTGACACTTGAAGACATGGGGACACAGACACCAGGGACACAGACACTGGCTGGGGGACAAAGGGACATTAAGACATGTGGGCACTGGGAGACATGGAGGCACTAGGAGACATGGGGACAGTGAGACACTAGGGACACTAGCTTGGAGACATGGGGACATTGAGACACTTGAGGCACTAGGAGACATGGAGGCACTAGGAGACATGGGGACAGTGAGACACTGGCAGGCTGGGGGCACTGGGAGACTAGGGGGCACTGAGACACCAGGGACACTGGCTGGGAGACATGGGGACACTGTGTCCCCATGTGTCTGTGTCATAAAGTCTCCCAATGTCCCTTAGTGTCTCAGTGTCTGCCATAATGTCTCCCAGTGTCTCAGTGTATGTCTCCTTGCAGCCTTTCCCCCCATCCCTTACTTCCCTGAGTTGTAGGCTGTCTATGCAAGGTGGAAGTTGCTGTCTGGACTCTCTGTAGCTGCACCCCTGCAGATCAGTGAGTAGAGATAGGCAGGGAGGGATTTGCTGTAACTTCCTATCCCTGCCGGTCTCCACACACAGCGACCCCTACAGGCCAGTGCTGGTATTGCATAGCAATCTCTTGTTTATACTGAGAAAATCACCAGCATTTGTATTGCCAGTATCACTGCAATATTGGCACCAGCCAGGCAGCCTCAAATACTGTCTGTGACAATAAAATAAAAGCCAGGTGGAATTCCTAAGAGTAGTGTGTGGAAAAAAAAAAAATGTAAAAAAAACTTTTTTTTTTTTAAATCAATGGGACTATTTCATGGGCCTGGGCCTGCAGCTGCAGCTCCATCAGCCCCTATGTTAATCCGGCCCTGCATATAGTAAGATGCCGTCTGCTATCATAAGATGCATACTTAGTGGGCCATGGCCGGACTGGCCCACCGGGATACCAGGAAATTTCCCGGTTGGCCACGGCACCTGGGGCCAGGCAGACAACCCAAATTATGAGACTACTGTAATTTAAATGATTTCCCCCTCTGACTGCGCCAGCCTGTGTCAGTCCGATGGAAGTAAAGAGGGAGGAGATGGAGGCTGGTGCGGCCGCAATTAGGCTGCCCGCGTCCGGAGGGAGACCTATCAGTCTCCCTGCACATCTTACCTCAATTTCGTCCGCATGCTTCATGCTGAACGCAAGCCCCGCCTCCTTAATGGGAGCACCATCTCCAGCACAAAGCTCCGCCCCCTCACACACATTGATGAAATCGCTGGAAGAAAGAGGTCACAAAATGGCAACTTCACCCACCAGTGCCAAGTAAGCTTCAGCCATGGCTGTGTGTGTGTGCGCGTGTAGGTGGCTGCTAGCGAGTGAGTTGTGTGTATGTGGCTGGAAGTCAGTCAGTGAGTTGTGTGTGTGGCTGCTAGTAAGGGAACCTGTGTGTGTGTGGCCGCTAGTGAGTGAGCTTGTATGTGTAGCCGCTAGTGAGTGAGCTTGTGTGTGTGTGTGTGTGTGTGTGGCTGCTAGTAAGGGAACCTGTGTGTGTGGCTGCTCCTGAGTGAGCTTGTCTGTAGTGAACATGTGTGTGACATAGCTGGTCTGTAATATGCTTGTGCGTGTCAGAGTTTGTCTGTACCAAATGAGTTTGTGTACAAATAAGCTTGTCTGTGTGTGTGTCAGTGAGATTGTCTGTCAGTGAGCCTATTTGTGTGCATCAGTGAGCTTGTGTTTTTAGGTCAATGAGCGTATGTATATCAATGAGATTGTGTCAGTGAGTTTGTCTGTGTCTGCATGTGGGTATGCTTACTGTATATTTAAATGTTTTACTCGGAAAGTACCAATATTTTGAATTAAAAAAAATGTTCTGGAGAGTATAATAGTTCCCTTCAGGCTTTTTTCATACAAACACTGCCTTTTCAGTGTTTACATTGCCTCTAGGGACACCTCCAAGTGGCCACTCCTCAGATAGCCACTGGAGGTGCTTCCTGGCTCAGTGCTACCGAAAAAGCAGTCCTGACGTTGAGCATCCCCACGCTCTGCATGGAGACGCTGAATTTTCCTCAGAGATGCATTGATTCAGTGCATCTCTATGAGGGAATCCTGACTAGCCAAAACGGCATTTTGGCCCCCGCCCCATGCTGATTTTTAGCGGATTGGCTAAAAATCTGCCATTTTGATTATGTCACAAAGGGGGCGGAGCCGGCGCCGGCAAACACGCACGGCGCTGGAAATATCTTGAGTCTTAAACTTTTATAGGGGGGGGCTAAAGGAGGGCAAGCCATCTAAATGGTGGGTTAAACACTACAGGGTCAGGAATACAAGTTTGTGTTCCTGACCCTATAGTGTTCCTTTAATAAAGAATTCTTTAAAACGCAGATATGGCTATTCATAAGATAAGTAACTGCATAGCTACAAATATTACACTATACAAATTTCATGTTTGAGTACATTAGAATCCCTGCAGAGTTTGCTTATGAAATCAGCCTCCAAAGGAGGATAGAAATCAGACGTAATGTCTTTTGATCGACCACATTCTCCTAGGAATACGGCAGAGGTAATTTCACAGCATATTTACTTACAATGGTTCACTGATAATGACTTTTGGCAACAAGTCATGGAAAAACAGTGGAAAGACATAACCAGGATATATCACATTAAATGGTTTGTATACATTTAATAAGACAACAAACTCTTATCATATAATAATGTACTTACACGACCACGTATTATATTATCAGTACAAATTAATGCAGTATTTAATTTCAAGAAATATGTTCAAAAATTTAATGTGATGAAAATAAGATCAAAAAGGAAAAGCAAGCAGATCAAAAACGGAAAATAAAATGGGGGTCATGAAAAGTAAAATGATTGATTCATTTCTTGAATATTTTTTTTTTTTACAGAATTACAAGTTCTGTATTAAATAGAATCAAATAATTCCACCTCCCCCCCCCCCACCTCCTCCCAACAAAAACAACAACAACACTGTCTCAATTTGCAGTCTAAGGGTGAACATCTCAAGACAGTAAAAAAGTTATTTGCAGAAAGTTGATCTATTTATCTTCAAATCAGCAGTTACTGATTAATCAATCTTTCAGATCTCTTGCTGAGAATCATGAAAAGGACAGACATGGGTAGGCTGTGCACTCCAAAATCTTCAGTCAGTCTAATTTTAGTGCAACTAATAACGTAACTTTTGTTTTTCTCTAAAGTTAAGCTCTCTCTCTGAGGGCTGGTTCACACAGAGGGCAGTGATTAGCATGTGAAATAGATCTTAGACTTTCAACAAGATGAACATAAAGTACAATGCATTTGAGATTATTGCTCATGGAAAAAGTAAGGTGAATCCTGAGGTAACGTTTCACCTCCCTTCGTTTATTCCTTCCATTATAAATTAAATATCTTAAGTATACACTATGTACAGAACCTTTAAAGGAACACAAACCCTATAGTGTTAAAAACACTATTTAGCCCACTCCCCCCTCCCCCCTCCCCCCAAAGGAAAATATTCTGATTATCTCAGCCAAGGAGGTGGACCAGGAGCGGATCCAAACGCCACCCTGGCCAATCAGCATCTCCTCACAGAGATTCATTGAGTCAATTAATCTCTATTTGGAAAGTTCAGTCTCTCCATGTAGAGGGTGGTGACACAATGTCAGTGCTGCGCCAGGAATTACCTCTAGTAACCATCTGGAGATTTGCCACTGGAGGTGTCCCTAGGCTGTAATGTAAACACTGCCTTTTCCATGGGTGAAAAAAAGCCTGCAGGGACATACTATACTTACAAGAACAACTACCTACATTCAGCTGTAGTTGTTTTGGTGACTATAGTGTCCTTTTAATTATAGCACTTTAAGCTATAGCTGGAGGTTATATTGTATCTATTTATCAACAAAGAATATGGACAAAACTGACATTTGTACTCCATTATAAAAAATAAATTATAAAAAATGTTGAATGTTTTTGTATGTAATTCAGTTACAAAACATTCAAGGAACACTATAGTCACCTAAATTACTTTAGCTAAATAAAGCAGTTTTAGTGTATAGGTCATTCCCCTGCAATTTCACTGCTCAATTCACTGTCATTTAGAAGTTAAATCACTTTATTTCTGTTTATGCAGCCTTAGCCACACCTCCCCAGCTATGATTGACAGAGCCTGCATAAAAAAACAAAACAAAAAACTGGTTTCACTTTCAAACAGATGTAATTTACCTTAAATAATTGTATCTCAATCTCTAAATTGAACTTTAATCACATACAGGAGGCTCTTGCATCCCATTAACATAGCAGGGGATAAGAAAATCTTAATTAAACAGAACTTGCAATAAAGAAAGCCTAAATAGGGCTCTCTTTACAGGAAGTGTTTATGGAAGGCTGTGCAAGTCAAATGCAGGAAGGTGTGACTAGGGTTCATAAACAAAGGGATTTAACTCCTAAATGGCAGAGGATTGAGCAGGGAGGCTGCAGGGGCATGTTCTATACACCAAAACTGCTCCATTAAGCTAAAGTTGTTCCGGTGACTATAGTGTCCCTTTAAGGATGGCATTGCTACACAACATTCAACGATATGGCATAGATATCCCAGTACAGTTTTGGAACATAAATCCTACATTTTGTTTCCAAAATGCGCAGCAGAAGTAAGTCATATGAGCATCTGAAGTACTTTGTACTCTTCATTTCCTTGGTGGTCTGAGTGGTGCTCTGAGGTTCAGCACAGCGCCCTCCGCAGATAGAGCCTCGCACTTGGGATTGTAGATTGCTCCTTGGGCTCCTAAGGCAGTGCGTGTACAGCACTAGAGAAGTGAGCAGAACAGCTTGGGGGAGTCGTGATAATGATAGGGTAACGCATAGGGATGGAGTACCTAACACCCCCCCCCCCCCCGCCCTCTTTGCAGCCCACCTCAGTGCTCTGTTGAGTGCCTACTATTCTCCAGTTCAGTTGTATCTGTTGAACCATTACTTAATTTTAACTCCCTGGTATTCAACCACTTGCCTTTTTTTTTCACCCTGGTATCTACATTGCCTGGACTGATCTAACCTTTTGATAGAGTATGTCTGAGAATTCTCCCTTCTTGTACTTCGTATTACTTCCCATTTCATAAAACCTCCTAAACAGTATTGATTTTTGTGATAAAGATCTTTGTCAAGATCTGATTACGTTTAAAGGGAAATATATATTGCAAAAGATCTGTGAAATTATTCCCTACAATGTAATGCTCTTTGTTATTAGGACACACAGAATGTGATTCCAGCTGAATGCAGGAATGATGAGGATGTTAGTAGAGAGGTGGTGATTAAAGAGCTGACAGAGTTATTGGACGCAGCAGGAATGACAGGTGTGCAGTTTCATAAGCTGCTAGTGTTCATGGCACAGTGAGAATTAAAACATCCTGCAGAATCTCGGGCGTGGGAGAATTAGCATGCTAATGAAGATGTCATAGAGAGCTATAGCAACACCATACAAAGACCGTGAATATGGTGAGTGGAGAAACATACTGCCAGGAAACAGGAATATGAAGCTACAAATAAAGATGTATAGCGGGTGTATCTTACATGTTCACAATGTAGATACATGATATCTACAAGAGATTGACAGATACAAGAAATTGACAGATACAAGACTGATTACCATTTCTACAATGGTCCCTGCATAAATGTGCACTGGCTACCAAGCATTTAAACATATGAAAATATGGAATCTATATAACTTGCATGCTAATTTAGCACCTACATAATTTGGTTTTATTAAAAAATAAATTGCCTGAATATAGAAGAATTATATCTGTAAATTAATAAGATAAATATTCTATTTGTACTTGTGATTTGGCAAGCTATCACAAAGTATAATACATAAGCTTATGTGTGGTACGTTTCTTTTTTATGGTCTACTCACCAATCCCAGACATTGGTGAGATACAGGTTAGTGAAGGTTGTGTAAGGAGTGTATAATTTAGGAACCATTCAGCTATTGTTTTAAGCTGCTAGATCAATGGCGATCAACATAAGGAAGCTTGTTTGGTATGTGCAGTAAAAATGTGTATACATAAAATAGGTAAGTAAAGGTATCTGGTGAAAGCAAATTTTCATGACCACATACATTGCATAACTCACGGTGTGTCTATTTCGGATGTATGCATTAATTTCCAGTGAAAGGGCAGCACTCCAAGATAAACTCCGAAAAAGTTTTTTTTTTTTGTTTTTTTTTTAGTATTTCGTAACCCACCTTAAAGACCTTAGGGCAAATAGGAGGCTTACATTGAAACTAACATTTTTATCTTTAAATATCTTTATTTTTTATTTTTTTTTATTTTTTGTCAATCTTTATTTTATTTGTGCATTGAGATAACAAACATGCTTGCACTGCCACAACAGCAAATGTAAGCTAATATGCAGACAAGTATAACAGTGTGGTATTAAGAAACTTTGCACATTTTTGTTATGAGAATCCGATTATGGAACATGGTAAACATTAAACAGTGAGTATTACCAAGCTGCGCCGTGTTCCGCTCACATGTTAAAGAAAACTAGTTACAGGTTAAGGGTAGGTTACTCGTATATCAGCGGTACGCTTATTGTACATTATGCTTTTTCACGGGCTAGGTTGTCACTCGGAGCAATCATAGGCACGGATGAGTACATCCTGTCATATCATGAACATACCCATACATGTGGCAATTGTTAAACTCAGGCTGAAGACGGTGCTGCACTATATAAAAGTAAGGCACCATAGCAGAGTTACAGTGAGGGAGAGGAAGGAAATACCAAGAAATTGCCAGGCAGTATACATTGTTGAAACTAAGCAATGGATAACACAGGGTTTTCGTACATATAATAGTAGTTATTTATACAGGCTATCGCGTTTGAATTGTAAGTGGTTTACAGGCCAGGTCTTGTGAGTCATTGTAACACAAGTATCGGTCAAGTGTGTTTACGTTATAAGCGGGCCCTACTGCATAACATTGGTTGTGGCCGTATGTGTAAACTATATACAGGCTAGAAGGCTTTAGGTTAAGAACAGCTTGAGTATTACAGGTATCTGTTAAGTAAGCAGTCAAAACTAGTGGTGTTGGGCTTTTTGTCAGCAGCCTTAAGTCAGAACATGTGAGATTTACCCCCCAGCTAGCCTACCCTGCACCACCGAGCATCTATAAATAATAAGCAATTCAGGCATGTAACCTCTATGAGGGAGTGCTGTGCTGATTCCGATTAATATGCCAGCGAGTCCTGTTTGTTTCATGTCGGGTCAGTCTGGTTACCACTAGCATAGAAGTGTTACAGTCCCATATCAATGAACCACTTGCGGAGACCTGTCTCGTTGTAAGCTTTGTCCTGCTGCTCGGTTTGGCCATGTATAGAGTGTCCTGGTGCCCAGTTCGTGCTGTAGGGCGTGTATCTCACCCTCATTCAACCGACCCCTCTTGCGGGCCATGCCGGTGTTGTTGCCGTGTGGCAGCCGTCGTCTATTTCAGAGCTTTTTGGACGATCGTATCCCGGGAGGTTGTTGCATCGGGGCTGCACCCACTCAGATCCTCCAGCCCGGGGTGTTGCGGGAAGCACTTCCCTGTGTCCTCTGGACCCCATGCCGTACGTGGTGGGGCCATGGACCCTCCAGAACCTCGCTCTCCCGAAGCCCCTTTGGGTGTGTGGACTGTGGGTCGGATTTTGTTCCGGTATGCCTCCCTGCCCAGAAGGAGGTTTGTTGTACCGAGTGGGGAGGTGGAATCTTCGTCGGTTATGTTGGGTTGGGCGGTTTCGTTGGCCTCGCGTGCGTCGCTGTTGTTTCGCAGTGGCCATTTTGTGCCGTCCTCGTGGCTGTGGTTGTGAGGGGGTGCCATGCTTAATTTCTGCGTGTGGTTGCAGGCGCCTCTCCAGCCTGAGCCAGAATGCTGCGAATATTGCGTCCAGCCGTGTTTTGTAATCAGCTTCGTCGGTAAGGCTTGCGTTCATTAACTCCGTGCTATCCCCGGGTTGCTCGAGTGCTGTCATAGCGGCAGACCCAGGGGCACAACAAGACCGCTGGGTTTCAGGCTGTGTTGCGGGGGTGTTTGCCCCCAGCGAGGACCGGGATGACCCCCACCGGTCCAGAGGGGGGGGTAGCAGGGCTGTGTTATTTTCACGCTTGTGAGCGGCTCCCGCGCCAGGAGATCGGCCGCTTCCCCCAGGCTGCAGGCTCCGCTCCAGTGTAGGCCTCATGCCCGGAACAGATGGTTTCATTGCGCATCGGTGCCAGACGGGTATCTGTCTGTTCCTCTTGTGGACCTGCATCACTCTCTGGGCATCGTGTGCTGCTGGCATTATTATTTTCGATGAGATTCGCGTTTATGTGCCAGCTAGTGCAGGAGCACTCAGAGAGCACAACCGGCCATCTTGGCTGCCAGGCCCCCTAAATATCTTTATTTTTAATTTTCGAATGTCATATCTTTAGTTGGCTAGTCCCACAGTCTATCTGTGAAGAGCACACTGGATGATTAGTTTGAGGCTTAAGGAATGTCTCCGTTATACCCCAACACAATATTAGAACTACTGCAATTACCAGCAAAACATGTAAGGCACATGTTCAGCCAAGTCATTCCACATGGCATATACTTGGCCTAACATAGGCGGGGTGGTAATAGACATGACACTGCATTTGCATCCTCCTGTATTGTACTTGGCCTATTACAGCAACTCATGGAATTATGCTTCAATCTTAAATAAAATCCACGTTATAACATTCCCAGGATTGTCTGGTTTTGACACAGTTTAGTAGAAGATCCGTAGGCAGAGATTTAAGCTTAAACATTGGGTTGCCACAAATGCTCATTCCAAATTACTATGAGGGTTAATGGAGGCCAATCGCATTTAGCAGATTAACCACTTAAAGGGACACTATAGGCACGCAGATCACTTCAGTTTGAGGGAAGGATTAGCACTGTAGATATCTAACTAGAGGAAGTGAAAAGAGGCTGGCAGCTGACCCCGAGTGTAGGGATCCCTCTTTCCTACTAAAGAAAAAAAAAAAAATAGGGGTAGCGCTGCAATTTTGATATGTACAGTGATATATACAGTATGTATTGCATAATATTATTATTATTGCCATTTATATAGCGCCAACAGATTCCGTAGCGCTTTACAATATTATGAGAGGGGGGATGTAACTATAAATAGGACAATTACAAGAAAGCTTACAGGAACAATAGGTTGAAAAAGACCCTGCTCAAACAAGCTTACAGTCTATAGGAGGTGGGGTATAAAACACATTAGGACAGGAACTATCAATCAAATAGGGTGGGAGTGGAGCAGAGCTGGAAGAGAGAGTAAAGCACTGCCCTATAGGAGAGAGCAAGAGACAGGTATGTAAGGTAGAGGTTACTCTTGGAGGCCATAAGCTTTCCTAAAGAGATGTGTTTTAAGGCCCTTCTTAAACGATTGAAGACTAGGGGAGAGTCTGATGTGGGTAGGCAGGCTATTCCATAGGAAAGGAGCCGCCCACGAGAAGTCCTGCAAGCACGAGTTGGCCGTACGGGTGCGAGCAGCGGTCAGGAGGTGGTCACAGGCAGAGCGGAGGGAACAAGGAGGGGCATACCTATGGATCTGAGAAGAGATAAAATAATTTATATATATATATATATATATATATATATATATACATATATATACACACACACATATACATATATATATATATATATATATATATATATATATATATATATATATATATATATATATACATATATACACACATATACATATTTATTAACTTATTAACTGCCACCATAATAGATAAATATATAGTTAAAAATCCAAAATGGTAAAACATGTCCAAGAGATAATGTAGACATGCACTTGTCAGAAGTATTTTTCTACCATGTGTCTGGGTAATTCCTCAATGGGCGTAGCAGGGTGGGCTCAGCAGTGGAGTCCATATGAAACAGAAAGGAATAATAGGGTAGTATGTTCTTACAGGGGAAAATAAAAGGAAAACAATATAGTCCTACTCATATTTTATGGAGCTGTAACTAGCTCCAGTATGAATGGCATACAGTGATACACTTGCAAGGATACGTGAGAATGAAGTCTTTGTAGTAGGTGGACCATAAAAATAAAAATAAACAACAATAGTGCTCACTTAACCCCTTAAGGACAGAGCTTCAGAAGCTTGTCTTTCACTTAATGACAACGGTCTTTTTTTGCTGTTTGCGTTCAACTGCAATTTACATTTTACTAATTTATTGGACCGACGCATATTATATACCGTTTTGTAAAGGACAGAAAAGGGCTTTAATTTGATGTAACATATATCTACATAAATGCTTATTTATTATAAATAAAATACAGAAAAATTCAAAAAAAATGACAAAATTTGAGTTTTTTTTTTTTCCAGTTTTTGCAATAGTAATGTGTTCACAATTAGTGCAGGTTAAGGAAAGTAATTAAAAATAAATTCATTTAGTTGTTCTGATTTACAGAATATATAATGTGTCTGGGATTTTCAGGTTTTTTTGGTAGTTACAGGTCACAAAGCACAAGGAGTAAAATAAACTTTTAATGTGGAGCGATTTTAGAATTTGGTATGTTTGTCTTGTAAGCTTAATAGCCATAAAAGAAAACAAAATTGCCACACAAAAGTATATATTTATATATAGTAGACACCACAGGCTATTTACCTAAGGTTGTTTTGACACTTTCTACGTAGCGATTTCACCGCCAACCTCTGCTAAATATTGGAGTAAAATTGTGTTTTTTGGGGGGTTTGGCACACAAACTTATAACAAAGAACTTCTAATGTGTATTTTGTAAAGTTGGTGTGTGCTATTCCTGTACAAAGTTTTATTTTGTATTCAGTTACATCTGCTGAGTAAAATGACACCCCCATTGTATGTCGTTGGCACTATTTTGTGAAGCTACAGTGCCATATAGGAGACCTGTCCTTTTCAGTATTCACAGTCGAATTTTGAGAGACGGATTTAATGAGCCTATGCTTCCATTTGGGGTATTATAACAGTTTGACTGTTCAAAAAAACCCCACAAAGGCCTACCATTTGTAAAAGTAGACACTCCAGGGTATCTCATATGGTGCATATTGTGCCTTAACATGCCCCCATTTTTTTCACCAATATATGCCAAAGTATGTGGTAAAAAACAATTTTGGGCATTTTTTTTTTTTTTTTTTTTACATACGGATTGCATTTTTGCTGGGCATTTTGTATATTTCATATGTGCCACTAAGTTCAAAACCACCAGATTATGCTCAGCTAAGTCTTCTGAGTAAAAAGACATCCCCAATTTATGTCTTTGGCACTATTTTGTGAAGCTACAGTGCCATATAGGAGACCAAGCCATATCAGTTTTTACCGAACTTTGAATTTTGACGCTGGGCCTATGTGCAATTTCCAAGCATCTTTGCAGGTTTTAAATTCAAACTACCCCACAAAGGCCTACCATTTTTTAAAGAAGACATCCCAGGGTATTTCAAAAGGCATATTTTGAACCTTAGCATGGGATCATTTTTCCACTAGCTTGTACCAGGTGTAGTGGTAATAAGCGTTTTTTCTGCCTTTTTGACACACAAAATGAGTTTGCACAGTATATTTTGCAAACCTTATGTGTACTACCACTGTATAATACTTCATATGTTGCTCAGCTATGTCTGCTGAGTACAAAAATACCCCTGTATGTACCTTTGCCTGGTATATGTGGACATCGGAGGGGCACATTTGGGACACAGCCATTCAATTTTTTTTTCAAACTTAAAATTTTTACGCTGTGCCCATATCCCATTTTAGAGTATTTTACCAGGCTATAGAATCCAAATACCCCATAAAGCCATACCATTTCTTAAAGAAGACATGCCAGGGTATTTCAAAAGGCATATTTTGAACCTTAGCGTGGGATCATTTTTCCGCTAGCTTGTACCAGGTGTAGTGGTAATAAGCGTTTTTTGACACACAAAGTGAGTTTGCACAGTATATTTTGCAAACCTTATGTGTGCTACCACTGTATAATACTTCATATGTTGCTCAGCTATGTGGTCTGAGTACAGCAATAGCTTTGCCAGGTATATGTGGATGTTGAAGGGGCACATTTGAGACGCAGCCATTCAGTTTTTTTCTAACTTCGAAGTTTTACGCTGTGTCCATGTTCCAATTTGGAGTAGTTTAGATGGTTGGTTATTGAAACTTCCCCACAAACACATACTATTTATTAAAGAATACACCCTGGGGTAATTCAAAAGGCATATTTTGAACCTTGGCGTGGGCTAATTTTTTCTCTAGTTTGTTCCAGGTGTAATGGTAATGAGCGTTTTTAAATGTATTTTTTAAACTTTTTTTACTTTATGAAACTATTTTTTAAACTTTTGTTTTGCTTATTAATTTTTTTAAAGTTTCCTAAACTTTCTTAAAACTTTTTTTTACAGATTTAACATTTAATATCTAAGCTTTTTTTTTACCGTTAACCCCTAACTAGCAGTAAGCAGCACTAACAGCACTACCTTAAATAGAAATGCCATTACATTTCGGTATGATAATTGGTTTTGCCGTACACTTTTCAAATGTTGGTTTATTTTACAGGTTGTGATCTTTTACCCTCCCTGACTACCTACGACAAATCTTAATCCCAAACCTTATAAATCATGTGTTTATATATATATATATATATATATATATATATATATATATATATATAATAATTAATTAGGTCTCAAATTTAGATATTGTCTTTATACGATGTATTTTCAGTATGAACTGCTATCAACACAAAATACTATTACCATACAGACGGGTACGCTAAACTATCGTACGTTTACGAATCCATAAACCTGTAAGTTCGGTCTATATGTCACAAATATAACATTAAGCGGGAGTTAAACTCTCTTTCTAAAAAAGAGTCATAAGTTATATAAGATGCCTACGCCTGATTAGGTCAAATCAGTTAACTCTCACTTTAAATCCCTTAACTTAATAGGTCAAAAACACTAAAAAAGCGCTTAGTTACCCCTCAAGCAGGATACTATTTTTAAAGGTAGGTATGAAAAAGAAAAAAATATATATACATATATATTTTTGGGCAAATATCACATACAGTGTATATAATGAAGTTAATTTTAGGTCTCACAGACAACTGTGTTCAGTCGCGCACTTACTACGTCACGGAATAAGACCCTCCGTTAACTTACAGGTACGCATGGCCACCGGTTCATTTTCCCAAACACCATTAACTAAAAAGTCACCCAAGCTCAGAACTTAGATTGTCACAAACGAGACTAATAACCATCCTCACGCGGAGGTACAGTACGCCTCACAACCCAGTTTTTCGATAGAGACACGCACACCCCACTTGGGGTGTAGTTAGTACCACTCTTCTTCTCCCCTCTGTCTTCTGTGTCACAGCGCAGAGGCATATACTCTGCCATCGATTCATGGCACAGTCAGGACCAAATCATAGATAGAGCCTCTATTCAGCCTCTTGGCAATTAGCAGGGCCTCATCTCCCAAACATAATCAAGTTTTTCGCCATCTGGCCTTTATAAAATTACAACTCAAGAATAATCACTACGTTACTACTATACATTATCATATGTCATTTATAGCATGTCTCACCTGTCAGATCAAGGAGAGGATTTCTCGTTACTAAGTACTCCGGCCAGACCAGCTACTCCAACCATAACCACAGCCATAAGTGAGAATTTAGAGACTTCAAGCCCCTGTTCTATGAGGTCATGGACAATCCCTAAGATAGCCTCTGAACTAAGACGTATAGGAATTTCGTACCCAGCTACCGCCAGGGAAGCGGAGCTGTATAAGTTACTAATGGCTGACTCAGACAATCCAGCATTGGCGACACTCTAGTCAGTATCCAAACTACTATGTCAGCAATGCCGGCGTCTATCAATAACTTAGACCACAAAATGGAGAAGCTGGAATCCTCATCCCCAGCTGATGTGAACTCCACAGATCTCGTAACCACCATACCCACGGTACAAATTGCAGCCACATAGGGTAATGCTACTTTCACGCCACCAGCACAGACGGTAAGGATGTAAATCTTATGTTACTCCTGATAGCGTCCCAAGACATAATTGACAACAAGACGTACAACTACGGTGACGTGTCTGTGGTACTCAAGGCTAAAGACCACAGGTTAGACAAAAAACTGACCATCCCGGAATTCGTGCTAGCCTTCGGTCTCTATAGAGACATTATCTGCTTTAACTTCCCACAATGCAGAGGGGAGTTAGACCTCTACATGCACAAGTTGGTAGACCTGGGTAACAAGTACGGTGGCACTACATTCTACGACTATCACAAGTCCTTCTCGGCTAAAGCGGTGGCTACATTTGCTCAGTTTAACATAAGAATAAACTGGAGCAACATGGACACAGTTATTCTGCCGCCACTTTGCCGGGCAAGTGCCACCGGCTTGCGCTATCTGTTCGTCTAATTCCCACACTACCAACTTGTGCCCCATCGAACCCAATTTACCCCCCACTAGCTACAATACACCAAGCACCAGCAAATTTGAGCAAAGAGGTTTAAGGGACAAACTGGGTAGACCCATAGTCTTTCTGGGGAAGGCACAGGTATGCAACAACTTCAACGTGGAAGGTTGCAGTTTCAGTGCCAGCAGGTAGTTGCATGTCTGTGCCATCTGCTTCAGAGCCCACGCCCCCAAAAAATGTGCCCTAATCGCCTATTCCCCAAAAAATGACGGAGGTACAGGTTGATACACTAGCCTTTTAACTCTCCACTCACCCATCCCCGCACCTAGTCAAATTCCTAATCACGGGCTTCTCTGAAGGGTTTCAGACTGGGCTAATTGCACTCCCCATTGGTAAGCTGGAATGTAACAATCTACAGTCGGCAACTTTAGACTCCACCACAGTGGATACACTCATTCACAACGAAGTTCAGAAAGGCTTCATGATCAGGCCATTTCATACGCCCCCGTTCACCTGTTGGCGTACCAATCCTATAGGTATCGCCACAGGGAAGTACAATAATAAAAAACGCTTGATCATAGACCTGTCGGCTCCTTATTCTGTTGTCAAACCTAGCCTCAACGCACTCATACAGTCACACAAATTCTCCCTGCAGTATGCCACAGTAGACAATGCTATACAGGCAATATTGGAGGCAGGGAAAGCAGCGTGGCTAGGGAAAAGAGACATTTCCAATGCCTTCAAGCTGCTCCCAAAACGCCAGTCACTGTGGCATCTACATGGAGTAAAATGGAAAGACTGGTACTATTTCGCCGTTCGACTAACTTTTGGAGCAAAAAGCAGCCCAAAGTTATTAGATTTATTCGCAGAGACACTATGTTGGTTGTTGTTAAATATAGGGGGTTGTCCAGTTGTTATCCACTATCTAGATGACTTCCTAACAGTAGAGAAACACAAGTCTGTCCCACTGAGCATTACTAAAACTGTGGCACTATTTGCTACTCTCTGAGTGCCGGTTGCCTTGGACAAAACAGTGGGGCCTGTCACTAAATTGTCTTTTCTCAGGATATGCCTAGACTCGGTCACCATGCAGGCTAGCCTCCCCGCAGACAAGGTTCAGAGAATCAGGACAGAGATAGACCTGTTTCTCAACAGAGGCACTACCAACCGGAAAAACCTACAGTCTCTACTTGGTTCTCTGAACTTTGAGATGAGAATTATTCCTCAAGGATGCTTGTTCATATCTAGGCTACTCAGCCTACTACCCAAATTACCAAATAACGTCAGCACAGTCACTCTCGACCAACATACCAGGTCAGACTTGGCAATGTGGAGACAATTCTTGTCTCAGTGGAATGGCACCATGGACAGAGTTTTCCCCAGTATTATGGAGTGACGCAGCAGCCCACTCAGGGTACGCAGCCATTTTTGGCGACAGGTGGTTTACCGGCGCATGGCCAGTCGAGACTACTTCATTACCCTTGTTTAATACCACTTCTGGCCTGTTTGAAGAATACCCTATAGTTGCTGCAGCTAAAGTCTGGGGACACCTTTGGAAGGGACAAACCATCAAATGCTACACCGACAATGCAGCCACATGCGATATTATCAACAAAGGCAGATCTTCCACTTTGACCATAATAAGGTTAATCAGGAGACTAGTGTGGTTGGCAGCCACTCTACACTTTCAACTCACGTGCAAGCACATACCAAGCCACCACAACACCGCAGCTGATGCCATGTCTTGCTCTAATTTTCAGGTGTTCCGTCAAGAACATACCACAGCCGAGATATACCCATACAACCGTCCGCTATTCCAGCACCTCATCCTGGACTGAATGCACTCATGACGCACGGCAGAATGCTAGTGCAGTCAGCACTCGCTGCAAACACCAGACATTCATTTAACAGAGCCCTTACTATTTTCAACAGGTTCATCACAGAGTACAAAATCAGTAACCCAAGGTACTTAGACTCCATGGCGGCATTTCTTTTTGCCACCTACATCTGAAACTAGCACTCAATACCATAAAATTATACCTAACAGGTATACAATATCACCTCACAAACACGTATCCCAGTCACAGCACTTTCATGTCCACTAATCCTATTCAAAACTTTTAAAAGGCATCTTACGACTCGAAGCACAAAAACCCACTAAACGTCTACCAATAGACGCAAACAAGTTTCGGGCATTATCCGATACACTGCCATTTGAACACGAAACAAACAATACGTTAAAAATGGCTATTTAGGGCGGAGCCTGCCACTGACCTGAGCGGCCGCATATCACTGAAGCTCCAAGCCGACGAACGCCTCTATAGCCGCATAATCGGGTCTACACCACCCCAAACCATTGGCAAATCACCACAAGCCCTAACCCACAAGCCATGGGGAAGAAAAACAAACAACAGAAATCCAAAAAAACGCATATGGGCATGAATATCGGCGACCTGTGGTACCAGGCCCGGAGTGGAGCAGAGCCCAAGATGGCCGACTGCTCAGACGCAGAAACAGAAATCTCAAAAGATTACTCAGTGGGAATGACATAGGGGAGCATGGAGGAGCGGCAAACCACCATGCCCTCCATCTCTCCACCAGACTCTGCCCCGGTAATGATGGCGATCATGAGAGGGCTCCTCGCGGAACTCAGACAGAACCTCCAGGCCAACATGGCCCAAATCCGCCAAGAGGTTAGAGGCCTAACAAGCCGCATTGAGGTCACAGAAAGCAACACCCACAAAAATACCCAACAGACAGCCCAACTTCAGTGGGCTGTACTGGATCTACTGGCACAACAAGCCAAAATAGATCAGAAGATGGCGGCGGCGGAAGACCAAAGGCGCAGCCTAAACCTCAAGATAAGATGTATATCGGAGGAGACTACAGAGGATGAAATACCACACCTGCTGCGATGATGCCTCACAGCATTACTACCACCACCCAGACAGGCAAAACAGGTGGGCCAGGAGGGAATGTTTTACATGCAAAAAAAAAAAAAAAAAAATCGACAAAAGCACCGAGATTAGCACCAAGAGATCTCCTAGTGAAATTTCAAAGTGGCAAAGATAGATCAGCGGTTATGGGAGTGGTCCGGAATCACTCACCCTACGCCTTTGAGGGCATGCAGCTCTCGTTCTATACGGACTTATCAGGATAAACCATGGCATGGAGAAGAATGCTACAGGCCTTCACAACCCTGCTCCGAGCCAAAGGCATATCATACCGGTGGAAATTACAACATCTTGGAGGTCCAACATGGCCCCGCAGCACACATTATCCAGGACTTGCAGGAAGCGAGCGACCGGCTACCTGCCTTGGGACTGCCTAAGGACGCCCTGAAAACGGTCAAACCGCACACCACGACCCGGGCAACCCACACATGGAACCTGGACACAGTACTCCCCTTTGTACCCCGGGAGGCACAGCCAGATGCCTATGTGGCAGTAGCTACTTGAGCGACATGGGACACTCGGCAGGGGCCGGCTGACACCAACCCACCGGGACCGGTGGCCACCCTAACAGCCAACGTGCAAATGCTCAAATTGCCTTTTCATGTGTTAAGTTATGTTTATTACTCTTTCGTTTTCCTCTCTGTCCATCTCTCTACCCTCGCTACTCTCTTGTTAGTTCATAGTCGATCTAAGGCCTCTCTCACGTGAAAGGCCTAGGGATGGTACTCACGTAGACAGAAAGGAGAAGCGAGGGACGGAGACCAATGACCACACACCCTTTTTCCATATAGCCACAGGTAGACTCACAGTTTCCCGCACAACAACACTAGACACACTGGCACAAAGCTCTGTTTCAGGATGGACCCGGGAGTGCTGCGGTCCCCTCAAGGGTCCAGAGTGCACAATAGGGATGAAACATCACACCCTAGAGGCCACCTACGCTTAACACCGACCGGCACAGTTAACTCCCCATGACCAAGGGCCCCGACAATGACCTCTAGAGTAGCCCTATGCAAACACCCCTACCCACAGGCTGCCTCCATAGATCCATAACGCGCACCCAGAGCCCCAAATCAGATCGGACGGAACAACAACACACCCCCAGAGGGGCACCCCACCACACATAAAACGACCTCTAGCCTGTATATCCCCCACTGATCGTAAGTCAACTATGACCCATGAGCACACCATAACTACCTAAACCGTGCTGCCAAGCTACAGGTCATAACGATTTACCCATACACCTGCAATTAGAGTTCCACCACTGACATGGTTTGTCAATGTTTTTTCTCTCCACACATAAACACAAAGAGTCCATACTACCAGCCAACACCAAGCTGAAGACTAGGCAGATAAGTTAGACTAACAGATGTTAAACTAGCCTTCAATTTTCTATAAAAATAAAAACTGCGCATCTCGCCCAGTGCCCAATACAAACCACTGATGTTATCTAAATGCATGCTGTTGTGGCACATTGTCCATGCTTGTTGTTCTTCTACACAAATAAAATAAGGAATAAAAAAAAAAAAAAAGCCTTCTACTGGTAGCCTTCTACTGGTTCTTAAGACCAAACGAGTTCACCACTATCCAAACCTCGCATACCACCAACATGCTTACCATGGCAGACCTCAACAAAACTGGAGACCACTACGTGTTAACACTAAGACACTCCAAAACCAATCAAACGGGACCTCCTGACGAATTTCCAATATACCCCACAGGTAACAGATGGTGCCCCAAACAATTATTTGACTATCTATATCCACGCATAAAGGTACAAGATAAGAACGCCCCGCTACTAAACCTACACGGCAATCCACTAACCAAATCCAAATTCATGGTATACATTAGAACTCTGTTTTGAAAAATGGGATATGACCCATCAGCATTCACTGCTCATTCATTTCGAATAGGTGCGGCTGCTGCTGCCAAATCTAGCCAGAATGTCCCAGCACACATCAATAAAAAATTGGGATGTTGAAAATCATCCACTTTCAACTGATACAACCAGAACAAGAAATGAGGAAAACATTTATCGATTTAACTAAGTGATAAGTACACTCAGACTCGTATATGGAATTTTATGTTATGTATTAAAGTGCAGCATCCGTACATCATTTGAAGCCAGTACTCCTACAGGACCTGCCGCCTACAGCACACGCTCCTCCGGAGTGAGGCTCCCGCAGGGACGCATGCTGTATGAACACGCTGTCCTCACTGGCGGTATTATCACAAGCGGCAAGAAATTTAATCTACATCCATCCGAGTACAATCCGAAGGTCTCTGAATAATTCTGACTTCAATATTGACTGGTAACATCTGCATGAATTTCTCCTGATGCATATTTTTTAACAATACCTATTTTTTCATATATTTTATTCTTTGTCTAATAAACTGTTTTCTATTCCCATCCAGTTTCAGAACCATTGCTTTTTAGTACTGCTGTTACATTGTAACAATTTTTAGCTTGCAGTTCCACATACTGTATCGCTAATATATTCCCATTGTGTACTTTTTTCATCTGTATCTTTTTAAGACACAGAGTATACTATTTAGTACAAGTGCCAGCCATTCTGTTTCATATCAGTAATAGAGGCACCTGCACTGCACAGTTTTGCTTCGGACACAAACTTATCCTTTTTTTTTTTTCTCCATCCATTCACTTATTCATTCATTTTATCTATTATATGTCTATAAGATACCAATCTCTTATCCAGATATATCCCATTTATGCTATTTAAATATATCTATTTATCTTGCTTTTACCTTTTATAAACATCATTTCCCTCTTAAAGGCACAGTACCATTGCACACCTACTCACTTTCATATCCAGATATTCACCCTATCTCAGCCATATTCTAGGCCAGCTCCTGGTATCTGCACACACTATCAGTGTTTATCCATACTAGCTAATAATACAATCCACGCTTACTCGGCTTAATTCCCTGACCACAAATGGGAAGGCAGAGCCTTGAGTTGTGGGAGGGGTTGATACAGCCTATATAAACTCAGACTTACCTCCATACCAGGCCGACGACTATTTGGTCACCTCACCCACCACTCCACTCATTTATATCTATACAACACTACCTTGGTGGGCCCTCTTTATTTAGAGACCTACCCGTACATTCGGTTTCGGCACACCACAACCGAATTTAGCTAATAATACAATCCACGCTTACTCGGCTTATTTCCCTGACCACAAATCTATAATAAATATATATATATATATATATATATATATATATATTGCCAAAATAACAGAGTATTGCAGTATGCAATGATAGATATTTTTTTATTGTACTAACAATATCTAAAAGACAAGATTTCAAGACTATTCCACTCTTCCGAGTCTGAAGCAATACTGATCAAAATGATAGAGTTTAAAGGGACACTATAGTCACCTGAACAACTTCAGCTTAATGGGGTTGTTCAGGTGAGTACAATAGCTCCTTGCAGGGTTTTTCATGTAAACACTGTATTTTCAGAGAAAATACAGTGTTTACCTTAGAATCTAGGAACACCTCCAGTGGCAGTCACTCAGACGGCCACCAGATGAACTTCCGAATCAAGTCCTGCCTGATGCGCAGGACTCACATTTGACATCTTCACACTTAGCTAAAGACATCAAACGTGCTATCAGGACACAGGAGGCACTGTAGTAGTATCCCCGGAGGTTGTCAGCAGTCAGAGCCGACAGTGTGGGAGATAAAGATCTCCTCCACACAGCATTGGCTCGGGCTGACAGGCAGGAGACACAGCAGGAGGATCCAAACCGTAAGTACACTTGTTTTAAAAATGAGTGAGAGTAACTGAAAGTGAGCTAGTGAGAGTGAAATTGAGTGTGAGTGAAAGTGAGAGTGAGTTAAATTGAGTGAGAGTGTGTGTGTGAGAGTGAAATTGAGTGTGAGTGAAATTGAGTGTGAGTGAAAGTGAGAGTGAGTTAAATTGAGTGAGAGTGTGTGTGTGAGAGTGAAATTGAGTGAGTGAAATTGAGTGAGAGTGAAAGAGAGAGTGAAAGTGAGAGTGAGAGTGAGAGTGAAAGTGAGAGTGAAAATGAAATTGAGTGAGAGTGAGAGTGAGAGTGAAAGTGAGAGTGAGAGTGAGAGTGAGAGTGAAAGTGAGAGTGAGAGTGAGAGTGAGAGTGAAAGTGAGAGTGAAATTGAGAGTGAGAGAGTGAGTTAGAGTTAGTAAGTTAGTGAGATAGTAACCGTGAGTGAGAGTGAGTGTGTGTTTGAGAATGAGTGAGTGTGTGTTTGAGAATGAGTGAGAGTGAGTAAACGTGAGAGAGTGAGTGTGAGAGACAGTGAGTAAACATATGAGAGAGAGAGAGAGAGTAAGTAAAAGTCCTTCATTTATGGTGCTGAAATGTGTGATCATTTTCATCTCAAATGTATGCAATTTGTGAAAGTCTTTAAAATTCCCTTTGAGAACATTAATCTTGAAGTTTTGGATGGAGTGTTCAGTCTGGATACAGTGATGCCTAACATGGGTACAATATTTGTTTTCCTTGTGATTCTTGAGTGTCTGCTTTAACTCATTCTCAGATGCAGCTTAAGCCCAGTTTCTCCAATGTAAAAACCTTTGTTACATGCTGTACAATGAATCATGTACACCACGTATGTAGATGTGTGATGATTGCCACATATATGTTGGCGCAGTTTGCAGAGTGATAAGTTCGCATAGCGCTATTTACTTTATTTTTCCCATGACTTTACATACATATATAAACATACATGTATTCAATGGTTGGAAGCTTATTATTTAATCTCTAATTAAAGCCATTATTAAAAGTTTAAAAAACAAACAAAACACTTTTCTCTCTGTAGATAGACATAAAATTAAGTGTGTGTATATATATTGTGATAAAGTGAAGGCAGAGAGGCCTTTTAACCCCAGGGGAAGTACGTGTAGTTTGTGTGTTGCACAACACAAAGCTATGTTTAGTTATGGGCCCCTGGGGTAGAGCATTTGGAGAGAAGGGTGGGCCAATGCTCCACTCCACAGTTTAGTGGTTTTCTTGGGAGACATAGATCCAGGCCAGGTTTTTTTTGACTGTCTCCAAACCACTGCTCAGCTGCAGATAATCAGCTGTAGCAGTGGCAATAAACCCCTCCCTGCTAGGCAGGTAAAAGGGGGATTGCTGGCTTCCTCCCTGGAAGCAGGTAGGAGAGAGGCTGTTCTCTCCAGTGAGAGAGTCAAGGAGACTAGGTACTGGAAGTGCAGAAAGGAAGCAGTCAAGGCTGGCTTGGAGCACTGGGAGTGCCGAAAGGAAAGCAGTCAAGGCAAGGCTGGCTTGGAGCACTGGGAGTGGAGAAAGGAAAGCAACAGGCTAGCTAGCAGAGTGTTGCTATCTAATAAGGTTGGTGCAATATGTTTTTGATAGTTTAACCCTGATAGAGAGGGATATTAAAAGTGAGTCAGTGCTCAGACGAGCTAGGTTTTTGTTTAAAGGGGAAACCTGTTATAGTTATGTTTTCATTTACTGCTGTCTCCTGTGTGGATTTGCAAATAAAGTGCCTGGATTATATGCAAATAAAAGGACTGTGCCTGTTTACCCTAGAGCAGTGTTCCCCAACCCAGTCCTCAGGGACCACCAACACTCCAGGATTTATGCATGTCCCTGTTTTATTCCAATGGAGATGCTGACAAAACCTGGACTGTTGGTGGTTCCTGAGGACTGGGTTGGGGAACACTGCCCTAGAGGACCGTGCTATCTGCTGACAAGGATCACAATATATATTTGTGCTCGGAATTTATCCAATACATAATGGAATGTAGAAGGAGAAGCAAAGTTGGTTGAGGTGTGCCGAAACCAACGTACAAGTAGGCCTGTAAAAGAGGGCCCACAAAGATGAATTGTTAATATAGATGGGTGTAGGCGGGTGGGGACAAACAGCTTGCACAACAAAGGTAAGTAGGGGGCGTAGGGTTTATATAGGATCATAACTCCTCCCACAAATTCAGGCCAAATGGCCTTCCAACTTGTGCTCGGAATTTATCTAATATGTAATGGAATGTAGAAGGAGAAGGTGCTAACTACTAACTAACAAGTAGTTGAGGTGTGCCGAAACCAACGTATGAGTAGGCCTGTAAAAGAGGGCAAAAAGAGGATTCAAAGAAAACAACTTTATTGCAAGTTTATACAGCTTGTGTACTGAAAGCTAGTAAGGAGCTTTTACTCTGATTGAGGTATATATGTAACTAAGCTGAGGATTACCTGTGGCCCCATCACCTAGTGATGTGGACTGGGTTGTAAGAGCTTGGAACCGCTGATGCAGCGCTTCTGCGAAAAAGAGAGACCAGTGAAGGAAGCCATGATATGATGTAGCTTACCTTAATGGAATGTTTAGACGTGATGTAATGGCTTAGTACTGATAGTCTGTGGCTGACCTTGGATACGTAAAATGTAGTGACAGCATAGGAGGTATGAATAAGATGCTTGATATGTAGGTTTAGAGGAAAAGGCAAAAAGTACAATAGTTGAAAAAAGTCTTGAATCAAGCAAACTCTACTTGTGACATGGAACAATATACAAAGCCCTGGCGTGAGTGATAGAGTAGTCGTGAAACTGCGTGAAGCGTGCGTATCTATATGAGGTGTAACTGTGTGCTTAGTCCAAGATTATCTCATGAAAAGGTTGTATCCTGGATGTAGTAGGTCGTAGGGAGACCTTAAGCTGGGTGTGAAAGAGCTTCAGCGGCTGTGTTGTGGACACCAGGAATGTAAAAGCAGACTAATAAGAACTGAGAGGTTGCTGCCAGCCAAGTCAGCCTATGAAAATAGCCACAACATGGTTAGCGAGGATGGCCGCCCGTACGTAGGCCAGGTGCCATGGTGAAGGGTGAATAGATAGATTAAAGGCGTTGGACAAGTCCATCTTGCTCAACCAAGCCTTACTACTTGTTAAGTGATAGCTTGTATGGCATGATTGATTTGCGTAGTGCAGTGAGAACTCCATAGCAGGAATGAGGGAGTTTGATGCGGGGAATGGGTGTAGAGTCCGGTGCGGAAGAGGTCTTATGATCAGACGTATTATAGGGTATAGTGAATTTCTACATCGATGGGAATGGTACGCCAAGATGAGAAGTGTGAAGACCGTGGCGATCGTGGACCCAGCGCATGACTGCTGTGGACAGAAGGTGGTCCACTGTAAGAGGATCAATGGGTGCAGATAATAGGTTAGGGCCTACTAGTGTACCTGTGGGAATGGTGATAAGGCCCATGTGAACCCCTGTGAGAAACCCGGCACCAGAATCTACCAGATGCCTAGCTGGGTGTAAATGCAGATAGTATATTAGGATAACAAAGTTAACCTTAGTTGGGCGTATCTTAGGTGACAGATGGGCTGCGTATGTGGACTAGGTGTAGGTTCTGGAGCAGATGTGCAAAACCCTGCATGTAGTGAAATAGCATACCCCAGTATTAAAGTCATAGTGCACCCGAGCCTTCCCCAAAAAAGAAGTGGTCAGCCCAGCTTGTCCCTCTGGCCACCTCCCTAACTAGTGCATGGGGTGAAGGGGTGGTGAGAAGTGGAAGTGGCTGTCTCTATGCGAGAGGTAATGATAAACAGAGGAATGGAAAGCTTTGTTAAGTTGTGGGTGTCACTCTTTGGAGTACTGAAATGTTGCCAAGAATATAACCTTTGTACTGTAGGGAGTCTTGTGAAGTTAAGTAGTAATGTTAGTTTAACGTCCTTCCCATCGAGAATTACTTTCTCCATGGAAATTGGAACAGGGTGGGCCGGTGAGACGTATGGAGTAGTGATAGTGGGTGGTGGGGGACGGGGAGGGAAATGAGGGATATTACAGAGATCGCCAGGTGAGCGCCTGCCGGGCTTGATGAGACACCTGGTGTGGCTATAGCCGATTCCATTTATCAGCCTGTTAATCATTTGGAGGTTGGCAAGGATAGCGACTAGGATCTCCTGATTGGAATCTGAGGAGTAAGCTAATGGCCCTTGTGAACTAGAACCGGGCCTGGGAACATTGGGCTGAGCCGTTGTGAGCCAGTGTAGTTCTGCCTTACTGTCAGTGGCTGGGGAGAGGATACCCCTGTGTCAGAGCTCTGCTGATATTTTTTTAGAATGTACCAGAATCCCAGGTAACTGAGGGTAGAAAGGGTGAGGGATTCCTATGGAGATCCTGGCCAAACTGGCGTGCTGGGTATTTCGTCCAACAGCAGACCGATTATCGGGATGGATACTTGTGACATTCTGAAAAATAAATAATGATCTTAGAGGTATGGATGAGACCTTCGGAGAACTGGCCTGCTAGCTAGTGCCGAAGCAAAGAATTTACCTAGTAGCAAGTGACAGGTGAGGCCCTGCTAGTGCCAAGTAGCAGAGAGAGGCTCTACCTATGATTTGGTCCGAGGGGATTTTGTGGCCACTTGAACGTGGTGGCAGGATGTCGGCATTTCGGTGACCGTAAGAGATTCAAAACGTGTGGCCGTGACATGGGAAGCCCTAACTGTAGCCCTAAAGAAGGGTGAGCGAGGTGGCTAACTATGATTTGGTCGTGGGGCTGAACCTCCGTGTTGAGGTGGGGTGTAGACCTCGCGGGACCGTAGTATTACTTAGGATAGCTAAGGCCAGCGCCTAACCCTCAATGCCAGTTCTCTAGCCTAATGGGGCTTGTCTCTTAGAATGGTGTGATATAATTTATGTAGATGCTTAACCTTGAGTGTTTGTCCTCTTTATTTGGGCAATGTGCCAGAAGATTACAATATATTCTTGCTTCTGCAGGGAACGGGCCAGGTCCGGGAAACCATAGTGGGAAAAAGATGCTAGTGGGCCTGAGGCGTGCCACTAATATAATGTGTAAAAATGTAGAACGTATGAGAAGGTGTGTATCAGAGATACTGTAACGTACGAACGTGGGTAAGCTGAGGGACCTGAACGTTGGTCCTCAAATTAGAGACAAGCCCCTGGGTTCCCATAAATGTGAATTTTTTGAATGATACGAAGGCAAAGTGAGGCCTTAAGGAGAAACGTAATCGTAGTGAGTAAGATTACCAATACCTGATACTGCAATGCAGGGAACCAGGTAGACTGTAGGTTGTTGATGGCGTAGGACTTGGTGTCTAAGTAATGATATGTAGAAATAAATGACAAAACATGTACCGATAAATATAGTAGTAATATGGTGGATTATGATTAAGATATTGTTGTTGACATTTTGTGAGAAATCTTAGCCCAGGTATGTTTTGAAGTGCAGAGCCCACTTTGGGAGGTGGGGGTTGTATGAGGCCGTGGAGTCTGAATGAGGCCTCAAGGGAAAACGTAAAATGGTAAACCTTCTTACCTGTTACCGGAATGCAGGATACTGGGTACATCTTCTTGGAGCTCTGTTTGAAGAAAAGTATAAGTAGTAGCAAAGTGGTGTAGGTTTGTGTGATTGATGTTTTTAAACGCCGTGAGGAATCTCAGAACTGGCCTGTTGGAAGTTTAGAACCCACTTTGGGAGGTGGGGAGGCTGAATGAGGCCGTAGAGGCTGAATGAGGCCTTGAGGGAAAACGAGAACTGGTAAACCTACTTACCTGATACAGTAATACAGGGTACTGGGATACCGCTTCTTGAAGACTGATAAATGCAATAATGTCTGAGAAGCCTGTAGTACACCAAATGACCGGTAGTGGTCAGTGTCTAGGTGAAAATGCAGTGGTTCGTTGGTTTGTACATGAAATGCAATAATGTCTGAGAAGCTTGTAGTACACTGAATGACCGGTAGGGGTCACTGTAGGTGAAAATGCAGTGGTTTGTTGGTTTGTACATGAAATGCTATAATGTCTAAGAAGCCTGTAGTACACCGAATGTCCGGTAGGAGTCAGTATGTAGGCAAAAAGGCAGTGGTTCGTTGGTTTGTACATGAAATGCAATAATGTCTGAGATGCCTGTAGTACACCAAAAGACCGGTAGGGGTCAGTGTGAAGGCGAAAAATTGTATTCGTTTGTAGTTTTAACCGAACAGATTTTAACCAAAACAGCTTTTAAACAGATTTTACATGAACAGCTAGGTGAGTATAAGGTAACGAAATAACCGTGCAAAACGAAAGGAAACCGTAAAGTGAGGACCCGTGCTGTGCTGAACGCCGTGGGAACTAATCCTGGTGCAACAGGTGGGTCAACTTACGGTTTGAGAGTCCCTGAGACACCAAATGCGATGCTGACCGGAGAGAAGGCCACTGGATTAACGGAAAGCCCTGCTGCAGGATTCCTGGACACAGCTTGGAGTAGGAGACCTCATGGAGCAAAGGTGAAACCAAAATGGTGTCTTGTATGACCTGGAAGTGGATCTCATGCAAATGCTGACCTTGAACAGTCTATTCGTCTGACCAACAAACAGCTTGCACAACAAAGGTAAGTAGGGGGCGTAGGGTTTATATAGGATCATAACTCCTCCCACAAATTCAGGCCAAATGACCTTTCAACATATACACACACACACATATATATATTTATATTTTGTTATTCATTTTTTATGAATATTGGAAGGAATAACAATAATAAAAGAGTAGATTTTATTTACAAAATATGAAGAAAGTGAAATAGGGAAAAAGCTAACTGAAAATTCAATTATGTTTGTCCAAGAGTTATGTATTTGTATATTATCAGCTTTACATTGTCATCTTTAAATCTGTTAATCTTTGAATTATTTTTTTAAAATGTGGGACAATAACAGATTGTAGAGGGACTCTGGTATCTTAATTACATCTTAGGCAATTTATCTGAAGGAGCAGGAATGCTATGAGACAAGGCATTTAACTAGGAGTGTTGAAGAGACAAAAACAAAATTACACTACATGACCTATTTGACAAAAAGCTTTAGGTTGATAAAACAGGTTTAAAAAGTTTCATGTAGAACAGTTTTAATTTTGATGGGCACAGCCTTTAACACATCTAATAGTTAGCATCAGTAAATGCCCAATTTGTAGAATTGCCCCAGTTATAGGCCTCAATTTCTTTGCTGCTGAACCAGGTGGCGGAGCTGGAGATAAAGCCCTTTTACGTCAATGTCTTTGATCTTTTACATCTCCAGTCTTGTGCTGAGGAGTTTCTTGTCTCCATAGACGGCTATTTAGTTAGGCAATTTAGGCAGCCGCCTAAGGCCTTGCGCTCACTGGGAAAGACAGATACTTTCCATCACAGCCCCCTGAGTCAGCAGTCAGTGCTGGATCCCCACTCAACTACAGGGAATCAGCACCTGTGTATGCTTGTTAGCTTGCCGAGCATTGAGAATCCCTGTGTGAGAGTATGCTTGTCTCGCACTTTACATCTGGGTATATGTGTGTATACCCATTAGTGTGTTTGGAATTTATACGTGGATGTGAGTGTGTATCTATGTGTCTAAAAACACAAGGGTTGATGGGGACTTTGTAAGGGGCCATAAATGGTATTATGACAGTCCTGCAGTGTGGACTGAGAATCAGGGCAATGGTTGGAGAGTGATATGGTGGCACCCACTGGCTGAGAACCGCCACATGCAGATGGCAAACAGGCAGGGCCGGTGCAAGTATTTCTGCCGCCCTAGACAAAGATCCATTTTGCCACCCCCTCATGTCATTCTCTCACTGAAAGACAAACACTGGCAGACACACACACTCACACACTCTCACTGACACACACACACACACACACACTCTCACTGACAGACACACACACACACACTCACTGACAGACACACACACACACACTCTCACTGACAGACTCACTGACAGACACACTCTCACTGACAGACTCACTGACAGACACACTCTCACTGACAGACACACACACACACTCACACACACTCTCAGTGACAGACACACACATGGCAGTCTTTAGCGCGGGGCAAACGGGGCAGCTGCCCCGGGCCCAGTTGCTCCTGGGGGGCCCAGAGCAGCTGCTCCGTGGGCCCCGCGATTTGGGTAGCCCCCCTTGGACCCGGTGGTGCGGCTGCACAGAGCCGCACCATCCCGCATGCTAAAGAGGGCCCCCGGGTGGCCCATGCACTAAGGCCACCCAGTGGACATGTGCCAGCAGGGGCCCAGTCGGGCGCTGTTACGCTTAAACAGCGCGACCGGGCCCCTTCCTGTTCGTCAGCCGGCTGGGAGGAAGTGAGTGCCGCGCGTCACTTCCTCCCACCGGAGATCAGAGCCGCACAGGAGGAGAAAGGCAGGGAGGAGGGGAGTTTAAGAGGAGAACTCCCAACTGCCTCAGCCTGCCACTGTTCCCCAGGGAAACCACCCTCCAGAAAAGGTAAGGGTGGTTGGAGGGTGGCTAAATGTATGTCAGTATGTTTGTGTGTGTATGTCTGTCTGTGTTTCAGTGTATCTGTGTGTGTATATCAGTATGCCTGTGTGTGTCAGTATGTCTGTGTGTGTGTCAGCATGTCTGTGTGTGTGTGTGTCAGCATGTCTGTGTGTCAGCATTTCTGTCTGTGTGTGTGTCAGCATTTCTGTCTGTGTGTGTGTCAGCATTTCTGACTGTGTGTGTGTCAGCATTTCTGACTGTGTGTGTGTCAGTATGACTGTGTGTGTGTCAGTATGACTGTGTGTGTGTCAGTATTTCTGTCTGTGTGTGTGTCAGTATTTCTGTCAGTGTATGTGTCTGTGTATGTGTGTGTGTTAGTATGTCTGTCTGTGTGTGTCAGTATGTCTGTGTGTATGTCAGTATGCCTGTGTGTGTCACTGTGTCTGTGTGTATGTCAGTATGCGTGTGTGTATCAGCATGTCTGTGTGTGTGTCAATACGTCTGTCAGTGTATGTGTCTGTATGTGTGTCAGTGTATGTGTCTGTGTGTGTATGCATGTGCGTCTGTGTGTGTGTGTGTCAGTATGTCTGAATGTGTGTCAATATGTCTGCCAGTATATATTTGTGTGTCAGTGTATGTGTGTGTCAGTATGTATCTGTGAATGTTTTAATATGTCTGTCTGTGTGTGTGTATGTGTCAATATGTCAGTGTGATTGGGGGTTGGGCGTAATTGGGGGTTGGTTGATTGAGAGGGTTGCAGGGCCGTGGGGGCCCAACAAAATTCTTTGCCCAGGGTCCTATTCATATTAAAGACGGCCCTGGACACACACACACTCAGTGACAGACACACACACTCTCAGTGACAGACACACACACACTCTCAGTGACACTCACTCCTCCTGCGCGCTGTTTAGTATGCCGGGGTCGGAATGATGTCATATACAGGCTCCCGGCATCACAGAGGCCGCACGAGGGAGGAGTGGGAAGCTGCCAGAAGAGCCTCCCTTGCGCCTGCCTTCTTCTTATGGCTCCACCGGTAACCGGCATTTGTTGGCAGACCAGGTACCTGCCATCAAGGTAAAAAAGTGCCTGCTCTGCCATACTGAAGGACAACTTAGGGGGCACAACCTCCTGGGCCCCCCTACCTTCGGTCGCCTGGAGGAGCTGCCCAATGCTGGAGAGGTAAGGAGGTGGGTGGCTCAAGAGCCGCTCACCCAGCGCTGTGGTCCAAGACAGGGGGAGCCCACCAGGAAATATCTCCCAGCAAGCAAGCGCCATAGATGAATGTCTAGTTCGCCTAGCAGTTGCGCCGGCCCCGAAAACAGGAAAGAGTCCCACCACTAGACACCATAAACCCTGGACAATTACGTTTATCGCTTGAATATGTTTTCATTATGGGTGTCAGTGGGGGCCTCATGTTCAAGTTTCACCTAGGACCATGCAAAGTCTTAAATGTGCTGGACTATTCCACGTTTTTGTTTTTTTGATCTAAGTTCTAAGTTTAGATCTAAGTGATCTAAAAAAAAAAAAAAAAACGGTGTCTGGAACACTTACCATATATCTCTTTAGTCTTAAAGGAACACTATAGCGTTAGGAATACTAAACTGTATTTCTAACATTATAGTGGCCCTCTGCCTCAAGGTTATTGTCCTGTCCTCACCTCTACCCCACCAAGTAAAGGGTGTAAAAATCAAAACAAAAAAACAACTTTAAACACTTCACCATCTCCTCCAAAGTAGTCAATGTGGAGAGACCGCATGTGAGCATCAGGCATTCTCCTTGGAAAGCATTGAATCAAATATTTCCTGTGGGAATTTTGGGGACACTGGACATCCTGATCCAAAGTTTGAGGACATTCAGCATCATTTTATGAGACAGCCACTAGAGGCAGTCTTAACTCTGCACAGTAAATATTGCAGTTTCTAAGAAACTTGAATGAGACAAAGTGATCTGGGTGCCTATACTGTACCTTTAACCTAACCCCTCTGCATCTCTTTTGTAATGCCACACACACATTCTTTCTATTTTTTTATTTATTTTTTCTGGTCATTTAGTGCATGGCATTTTAGAAATATCACAGTGGAGCTTGGAATCAAGTAAATTGCACAGAAAAATGAATCATGTGCTATATGTACTACTAGTAAACAGTTTAGAGAAAACGTTTAAATGGGTTGATTAAAAGTCGGAGCCCAAAGCAAGCATTGCTAGAAAGTACCAACATTTGCATAGCCAAGATGTCAGACAAACCAGAATGTTTGTTTTGTTTTTAAATAGAATTTATACATTTTCTTACTTGCGGAGTACTTTATTTATTTTTATTCTGGGATTCTTGCTACACATGATTTGAATGCTTGCTCAAAGTGAAAGGCAATGCTTCTCAGATAATCTTGGGAAGCATGAGCTGTAGGTGACAAGTGATGATCCAAGAGCACATGGCTGTGTCCAGGAGACGTTCATGACTATGGAAAAAGGCAAGTTTGTTTTATATTTTTAAAAGAAACATGGCACAACCCTAAAGAACTTCAGCTTGCTGATGTGCCTTATAGGGGCTAACTGAGTAACTCCTGTTTTTCATTACTAGAGATACTGGCACTTTATAATAGTGACAATGTTACACCCTCCCACCTGTCAGATAGGAGAAAGGTGCTCCTTGTGCCTATATGAAAGAACAGCAAGTGCAGTGATTTCCACACGTGCATCATAGTGCTTCTCTATTAGAAAAAATGTATTTGCTGGGAGATCAATAGTAATCCTTTATTTCAAAGGGACAGACAACATTCCAGTGATATGATATATATACACTGAACAAAATGATAAACGCAACACTTGTTTTTGCCCACAATTTTCATCTAAAACTTTTTCTATGTACACAAAAGACCTATTTCTCTCAAATATTGTTCACAAATCTGTCTAAATCTGTGTTAGTGAGCACTTCTCCTTTGCCGAGATAATCCATCCACCTCACAGGTGTGGCATGTCAAGATGCTGATTAGACGACATTATTATTGTAAAGGTGTGCCTTAGGCTGGCCACAATAAAAGGCCACTCTAAAATGTGCAGTTTTACTGTATTGAGGGAGTCTGGGGAGGGGGGTTCAGAAAACCAATCGGTATCTGGTGTAACCACCATTTGTCTCACGCAGTGCAACACATCTCCTTCGCATAGAGTTGATCAGGTTGTTGATTGTGGCCTGTGTAATGTTGGTCCAATCCTCTTCAATGGCTGTCCGAAGTTGCTGGATATTGGCAGGGCCTGGAAAACGCGGTCGTATACGTTGATCCAGATCATCCCAAACATGCTCAATGGGTGACATGTCAGGTGAGTATGCTGGCCATGCAAGAACTGGGGTGTTTTTATCTTCCAGGAATTCATGTACAGATCCTTGCAACATGGGGCCGTGCATTATCATGCTGCAACATGAGGTGATGGTCGTGGATGAATGGCAAAACAATGGGCCTCAGGATCTTGTCACGGTATCTCTGTGCATTCAAAATACCATCAATAAAATGGACCTGTGTTCGTTGTCCATAACATACGACTGCCCATACTATAACCCCACCGCCACCATGGGCTACTCGATCCACAACGTTGAGATCAGCAAACCGCTCATCCACACGACTGACACGCTGTCTGCCATCTGCCCTGTTTAGTGAAAACCGGGATTAATCAGTGAAGAGAACACCTCTCTAAAGTTCCAGACGCCATTGAATGTGAGCATATACCCACTCAAGTCAGTTACAATACCGAACTCCAGTCAGGTCGAGACCCCAAGGACGACGAGCATGCAGATGAGCTTCCCTGAGATGGTTTCCAACAGCTTGTGCAAAAGCTTGTGCAAAATTATTTGCTCCCTCAAAACTTGCGACATCTGTGGCATTGTGCTGTGTGATAAAACTGCACATTTTAGAGTGGCCTTTTATTGTGGCTAGCCTAAGGCACACATGTGCAATAATCATGCTGTCTAATCAGCATCTTGATATGCCACACCTGTGAGGTGGATGGATTATCTCGGCAAAGGAGAAGTGCTCACTAACACAGATTTAGACAGCTTTGTGAACAATATTTAAGAGAAATAGGCATTTTGTGTACTTGGAAAAAGTTCAGCTCATGAAAAATGGGGGCAAAAACAAAAGTGCAGCGTTTATAATTTTGTCCAGTGTATATATCTATATATATATATATATATGTTTCACAACATATGCTGTGAAACAGAGAGGTGCCCAAAATATAACAAGAGGAACACCCAACATTGAAAAGAACATCTGATGAACTGAATTTCATTTTCACATGCAACATTAAATGCTATTGAAGCATTAATTTGAGTGATGCTTGTGTAGTTTAAAATACACATACTTCTTCAAAAGTTGCATGCATGCAATCACAGGCAAGTGCAAATGCATCTTGGGATTCCACCAATATCATATGCCTGCAGCAAGATCAGTATTTCAAAGCGAAGGGGAAAAAAACCCGGCACCAACCAACCTAGTTAATATTTAGTTAACCATTGGATAGGTCTATGTGGTGCACAAAATACAAATTATACCTCTAAATTGACTCCACAATGCTTTGTCTGTGTCTTGTGCTCCATCCTGCTCTTCATTAGAACTATGTTTACTTTGCACTTTAACCATTTTTCATTTCTCCTCACTCCATGCCTTCTGATTTTCTGCTACTGTGCATCTATATATAGCCCTAATCTGAGCTATTGTTCCGGTCCCCTTCATGCTAAATGTAATGCCATAGAGTAGACCTTACTTGCTTTACCTAAATTGGCAAATGGACGACAACACAATACAGACCGATGGTCACAAATAATTCTTTAAAGCATATTGGCTACTTCTCAGGCTACATATCATGTGTGACTAATGTGTATCGATTACCAATTCTCTTTTAGCACTGCATCATATTTATCATGATTATACTGTTCCATAAAGCAAAACTTAAGGGACTTGAGTAATATAGTTATGGCTTGATTATTAGATATATCACATTTGAAGTCTTTTGAACTAGTTTATTATCTTTAACAAATGTATATATGTATTAAAAGCTGTCCTTATTACAAGGTTCATAATGCTACTACTAATGACATAGCAGTTGACTTCATAAACAGATATCAGACTGTTTAAATCCTTAAAGAACCACTATAGTGCAAGGAAAACATACTCGTTTTACTGGCTCTATAGGGTCCTTGGGTCCCCCTCACCCTCTGGGTCACCCTCCCGCCGGGCTCTAGAGTGAGGAAGGGGTTACATTTCTACCTTTTTTCAGGGCTCCCTCGGCGCTGGGGACTTTCCTCCTCCTTTGGCAGTCATCGGCTGAATGCGAATGCGCGTGCATTCAGCCAGTCTCATAGGAAAGCATTCTCAATGCTTTCCTATGGACGCTGGTGTCTTCTCACTGTGAAAATCAGTGAGGATCGCGGAAGCACCTCTAGCGGCTGTCAATGAGACAGACACTAGAGGCTGGATTAACCCATATGTAAACATAGCAGTTTATTTGAAACTGCTATGTTTACAGCAGGCAGGATTAATCCTAGATGGACCTGGCACCCAGACCACTTCATTAAGCTGAAGTGGTCTGGGTGCCTATAGTGGTCCTTTAAGATACAGGGGCATTTTTTTAAAGAGCAAAATCTGATCCATACAGCATTGTCTAGGCCCTGGGGAGTCAGCACAGCTAAACGGACAAGGGCACATGTATGAGTGTGGGGATGGTGCTAGTGATGGGCTGTATGTGTTTAGGGGAGTGGTTTTGTGTTTGTAGGGGGGCAGCGATCTGGGGTGGGGTGCCTTTTGGGATTCTGGCCACCAAACAACTTCCCTCCCTCCCACCCTAATTTTATGTTTTGTTCTGTCACAGCTAGCGGGGAGCGTGTCCTTGCCAACAGGGTTGGGGAGCAGATGGAATGTCAGTAGATGGACAAGGTGGGTCTCAACCTCCCCTGCTCTGTAAGGTAAACTTTTAAGTTACCGAATAGGATGTGCCCACCGAGCTAAAAGCCGGCTTGTGGTAGAGCATTTAAGATGATGGAAATTTTGGTTTGGACGAGGGGGGAGGCGAGACACCAGTGGGTAAAGTTTTTGGTGCATAGGCACCTGGTTAAGTTCGATGGCAAGGACGGTTATTTAAGTTGGAGGCTGTAGGGCAATAAGTGTTAATTTATATGTCAATTATGGTATGTATATATATTTATGTGTTTGTTTATATTTGAATTAAAGGAAAAAGAATAAAGTTCGGATGAGTCCTACAGTTGTAAGTTTAATAAATGCTGTGGCCTGTTTCATCCAATATTCGTTGTCTGTCGTTATTGGGGGGATAAGTGGGGTAGTCTCTTTACTCTTGTTGCACCACATTCCCCGCTACGTACATACATGCTTTTTTTAATTAATTTTTTTAGCTTTTCCAGTTCATGAAGAGTTGGCAATTCTGTGTTGCAAAAGGATAGTTAAAGGACATATTGAAATGATGCTATAGATTCATTGGTCTGAAGTTTGTTAAAGAATGACTCCAAGCACCATGACCACTTTACTGATTTAAAGTGATCATAGTGCTTGGAGTCTGTATGTAAAGCATTTTGCTATCAAATGCTGCACATGGATTTAAACACCTCTGCTGCAGAAGGGATTTCTACACCTCCAGCCATGTCATTAACCAGCTCAGTGGCACATATTCTGAGCAAGCGGGAAGAATGGGCCAAGGGAGAACTTGACATTGGCACTGAGATTTAGTAATTTTCTTCTGTCCCCCCTCAATGTTTGAGGAAGAATGAACAACAGAGCAAGGGTTACTCTGACCCAAAAAATGTTTATGAAAATACTTCCTTGGTTGCATTTACCCTTTATAGGGGCCCCTTTTATATACATTAAAAGCATTTTGTAGTGTAAGGAATACAAAGTTGTATTCTTTACACTACAGTTGCCTCATATAAGGGCAAATAAGCAAATGTGAACAACCTATAACCAGTAAAGAATAACAAAAAATACAACTTGCCTTTTTAAAATTCTAAAGAAACTCAGTCTTGAATTTGCAAATGTGAATAGTTATTTACAGTTGTTTGATTCCACAGACCTCTAGTCTCCAAAGACCTATAACAGACATGTATACTCAATAGCCAGTATTGAACACAGGCAAATCATAGATAGTAAAAGAGAATAAAATCTAGTAAATGCTGTTACAGTAACCACATATTTTGGTCTAGGTGTAGAATCAGAGATATGAAAATGAAATACTTCTGTAGAACACTGCAGAGACAAAAATCAAGAGTTGTGACAAGGAAGGCATAAAGGGCTTTCTGTATTCCATTCACATGAGTGTGATTATTTTGTAGCATCAAAGGAGAGAGATGTGCAGTTCAAATGTGGAAAAACTCAGGGCAGTCTCTTAAATTACAACTTCCTACTACAAGGCATATTTTTAATCTGAAGCTTAAACGTGTTGATAGGAATATTAAGCAAATGTGTGAATGGGTCTGCGCCCTTGTACCAGGGATTTATGGCTTGTTTTAAAAGCAACATGAGAGTACTGGTATAATAAAGGACGACTTGAAAGATAAGACCAACTATAGTTCACAGGGGCTGGAGAGAGGGATGAGACGTATGGGGAGGCTCTGGGATATTTTCGCACCTAGGCCCTGTGGTTTCTAGTTACGCCTCTGCACATACATACATGCTTTGTGTGTCTATCTTTGGGACTTGCTATATCTTTCACCTGTCGCCTTCTACCAGGACACTACTACATATAAGGTACCAGTATGATTTTTTGTTGCTGGATGCAATACTTTTTTTAACTGGCATTTATAAAGTGCCAACATATTCCCCAGCGCTGTCAAATTAGGGGAGAACATACAATATACACAGACCGATGCAAAAGGTAAAAAGGGCCCTGCCCAAAGGCATTTACCGTATATACTCGAGTATAAGCCGACCCGAATATAAGCCGAGGCCCCTAATTTTACCCCCAAAAACTGGGAAAACTTATTGACTCGAGTATAAGACTAGGGTGGGAAATGCAGCATTACTGGTAAATTTCTAAATAAAATTAGATCCTAAAAAAATATATTAATTGAATATTTATTTACAGTGTGTGTATAATGAATGCAGCGTGTGTGTATGTGTGCAGTGTGTGTATATATGAATGCAGTGTGTGTGTATGAGTGCAGTATGTGTGTATGAGTGCAGTGTGTGTGTATGAGTGCAGTGTGTGTGTATGAGTGCAGTGTGTGTGTATGAGTGCAGTGTGTGTATGAATGCAGTGTGTGTGTGTATTAGTGCAGTGTGTGTGTGTATTAGTGCAGTGTGTGTGTGTATGAGTGCAGTGTGTGTGTGTATGAGTGCAGTGTGTGTGTGTATGAGTGCAGTGTGTGTGTGTATGAGTGCAGTGTGTGTGTGTATGAGTGCAGTGTGTGTGTGTGTGTGTGTATGAGTGCAGTGTGTGTGTATGAGTGCAGTGTGTGTGTATGAGTGCAGTGTGTGTGTGTGTGTGTGTGTGTGTGTGTGTGCAGTGTGTGTATGTGTGCAGTGTGTGTGTATGAGTGCAGTGTGTGTGTATGAGTGCAGTGTGTGTGTGTGTATGAATGCAGTGTGTGTGAGATGCAAAGCCTTGGTGGGGGGTGGGCAATTTTATTATTATTTATTTAATTATGTTAATTTTTTTATTATTATTATTTCTTCTTATTTTTTTATTTAATTTCATTATTTTATTATTTTTAAAATTTTATTATTATATTTTTTCGTCCCCCCTCCCTGCTTGATACATGACAGGGAGGGGGGCTCTCCTTCCCTGGTGGTCCAGCATTGGTAGTTCTGTGGGGGGCTGTGGGGGCTGCAGAGAGTTTACTTACCTCTCCTGCAGCTCCTGTCAGCTCTCTCCTCCTCTGCGCCGTCCGGTCAGCTCTTCTGCCAGCTCACAGTGTAAGTCTCGCGAGAGCCGCGGCTCTCGCGAGATTTACACTGGGAGCTGACCAAGGTGCTGAACGGACGGCGCGGAGGTGGAGAGAGCTGACAGGAGCTGCAGGAGAGGTAAGTTACAGCTCTCACAGCCCCCCTCTCCCCCAGTCTGTATTATGGCAATGCAAATTGCCATAATACAGACTATTGACTCGAGTATAAGCAGAGTTGGGTTTTTTCAGCACAAAAAATGTGCTGAAAAACTCTGCTTATACTCGAGTATATACGGTAAGTTCTTTTATACAAAGTGCTTAGTTAGATAACCTGTGATCTTACAATCTAAAGGATTGGCTGTGTTCCTTGGAGTGATAAATGGACAGTGTTCTGGTAGATTCTTTCATGCCTCGTTTTTTTCCTCAGAACACCTACTGGCAGTAGAGGTTTGGCTGTGGCCACCCTATACGATTATTTATGTATGTGATTAATGTATTGGTTTCTCCATTCTGAACTATGTGTCATATGTTATTGTAAAAATAGTGTCCTTTTACGGTTTGTGAGCACTTAGGCTTTATGCATATTTTATTGAGTGTTGCAGCTGCATTTATAGGGAACACACATGCCAAAAGTTTTTTTACATTTTTGGGTTTTGAGCACAAAATATTTTTTTCCATTTTGACATATTTGTTTTCTTTTATGTCTTCTTTACATGGGGGTTGCTGTCCTTTTCATACTTAAAGGAGCACTATAGGGTCAGGAACGCAAACATGTATTCCTGACCCTATAGGGTTAGAGCCACCATCTAGCCACCCTGGTCCCCTCATGCCTCCTTAAATATAGTAAAATCTTTCTTGTATTCAAGTCTGCAGCTGCTTACTTTGGCTTGTTTCCTTTCGACCTGCCCACTGCCTGCTGACATCAGCAGAAGTGGTAGCCTGATCCAATCACAATGCTTCCCCATAGGATTGGCTGAGACTGACAACTAGGCAGATCAGGTGCAGAGCCAGAACAATTCAAATACATCCCTGGACAATCAGCATCTCCTCATAGAGATGAATTGAATCAATTAATCTCTATGAGGAAAGTTGTCTGCATGCAGAGGGAGGAGACACTGATTGTTTTGATGCATTTTAGGCAGCAATGACCCAGGAAGGATCTCTAACAGAAATCTTAGGAGTTGCCAGTGAAGTTATCACTAGGCACAGAAGCTGTTGAGATTTAAGCCTGTCCTATTAGAGGCTCTCATTAATGTGAGTTTATATTATTCACCCTCAGCATCAATATATTAATTTCTCTACAGATTTATGCTATGTTGTATCTTCTTACTCCTCTCATTTATGTTAAACTAATATACAATGCGACAACTGGATGTAAGTGAATATTATTATTTATTTCACTTACGATTTATAGCGTTCCACTTTAATATACAAGGCAATAGAGGATACCCAACCACTAAAATTACAAAGAACAGTAAACCTACTAAATAGTGTGCCCTCTAAAACACCAATACAATAGTACAAAAAAAAAGAAATAAGTAGGAATGCAGAGCAGAAGATATAAACACTTCTAAGGTGTAAATAGAAAATATACATACAACCTTATAATAGCGTGGTAGATATCTACAGAAAAAAATATAAATCGCACATAGTGTAATAAAAATGTGAATATACCTCCCAACTGTCCCAATTTAGGCTGGATGGCCTGGATTTTGGAGTTTTGTCCTGTCATCTCGATTTTGTTCCCAAGTGACAAACCAAGGAATTGTGTGGGATATCAAGCAATTAACCCAAGCAGGAACAGCAATGGGCACATCATTAGATGTAAACACAAAGATAAAGCACCGCGCTTACAGCAGCAGTAGCTTAGTATCCAACAGCTTAAAATACATAGTAAAAACAAAGAGAACGTTACCTGCGCTCTGGCCTAAATCCCCATGTGCATTTAAACAAAATGGAGGCTCTTTAGTTTTATTCCAAAGGCCATTTGAATATATAAGCTCACCAGCCACGTCAAGGCAAGCCTCAATAGGTGAGTCTACACTAGCCATTAGATTTGCTGATATCAGCCAAGAATCTCCAGTGAGACAGGAAGGCGTATTTTATAAACCCTTTAACAATTAACCCTCTATAGGGCTTCTACACATTCAATAAACTTTGCTGATATCAGACAAAGTTTAAACGTCTCTAATGAGACATAAAGGGGTGTTTTATAAACCCCTACATACTTTACCCTGAATAGGGCTATAACACATACAAATCACCTTGCTGGTATCAGCTAAAAGGCAAATTTGTCTGATGAGACAGGAAGGGGTGCTGCCCCTACATACTTATAAAGTCTTAATAAGACAAACGTAGGGAGGCTGGCAGCAATGTAACATAGCTGTGTGATACAAAATTCATTAGATGTGCTTGCAGTTAGCTGGTGGCACTAGGACCAAGCAGAGAGCACTTCAGCAACGCTCTTTGCGTGGCCTCTCCTGAGTGGGGCTGCACAAGAGGCTGTCAGCATGGTGTGCATTCACTTCCTAAAGAAATATACAAGGAAAGATAGGGGCTGCACCACAGGGAGTAATGGAATATAGTCAATGACATAAAAGAAAACCTTTAGGTTCACACCAGATGGTGTCTTTATGGTATATTCAACGAGAGATGTGGATTGCTAAGGCTTGGGAATGGCATCCGTAATCCGTCTCCGATATTCAATCATATAAAACGGAGAGAAGAAGAAAGAAAAGGACCAAATAGTGCAATATGTATCATACAAATTGGTTATGGTGAAATAATAATAATGCACTCAACATTTGACAGAGCTATAGCCAGTTTTAGCATCTAGCGCTTGTAGTGGTACAATCCCCCCTTCGGAGTATATAATGTAGGTATCCTCAGTCTTTGGATTAACTGGAGCTCAAACAACAACAAAAGTAGGGTTGCAACAATAGTGCTCAATATCGGCTCTGGTGGTATGATCCCCACCTCAGATTTCTAGGTATATTTGTCCAAAATAATTCCTTTATTATAAATACAAAGTAAAACATCCAATAACGCATTTCGCCATTGTGGCTTTTTCAAATGGGATTCCAAAATTATTAAGCTAAGCTTTGCATCGAAGTATGGCATCATTTTTTGGTTTAGGTCTATGAACGTACCAATATGCTCTTTTTCTATCGTGGAACTTGGTTTCTACTAAAATATGTGCTTCGGATTCAAAACATACTTTTACTAATATTTTTACATGATTGCAGTGCTCACTTAATACACAACTTACATTTGCAGCATGGTAAGCTTTCCATTACAAAAAGCACACAGCATGATATTTGCCATTCTTATAGATGAAAGTGTTCCATAACTTAATGTTTCCCATTGTGAAATGGCTGGAAGGGAAGGGAGATCCAGCTATTCCCAGACCTCAGCTTGTATGTATATTTCCTCACTATTTATTATCACTGTTTTGTGCTGGTCTTAGCATGTATTGAGCAAGCACATATTGGTCCTAGGAGATTCTTTACCTTTCATCTTGCCGTTTCCATTAGTATAGCTTTGCTCTTGGCAGAAACCACTTTTAAGTGCTTAATTATGTCAGTTTTGACAGTGTACATAAATAACGCTGCAAGGGAGAGTGCCATACTACTCATTCAATGGAAATCATCATTACTACATGGTGCACCTTATACATGTAGATGTAATATTTTAAACATGCTAGTACAAAAAAAATGTGTTTATAAAATGTAATGTGTATGCATACCTCCCAACATTTCAAATGGACAAAGAGAAATACAAAATTTTAGAGGTGTGGTCAGAGACGGTGCTGTTCTGAGAAATGTTATGTGACTTATTAATTTACCTAACTAAAATGTAAGTTAGAACAAGAACAAATTATCTTATTTCTAAATGTATTGTTTGTATTACTGTAAGTGTATTATTGATGTGAAGCTCTGTTACATACTCAAACACACCAATAATACACAGCTCCTAGAAAAGAGGGACATTTGTCTAGAAAATAGGGATCGAGGGATTTAGTCCCAAAATAGAGACACTTGAGAGGTATGGCAGAGGTGGTGCCAAAAATGTTGATGCTACAGTACTGGCTACTACAAAATACAGAGGATTCTTCCAAGAATAAAGCAGTATACATGTATTAAAGAGCAGAACTAAACTTCCACACAAAAAATAATTATATTAAAATAAGAAAAAACTAAATAAAATGATATACTATTGGAATTCACTGCATAATGCACGGGCTTCCAGGTGGAAGCATAAGGTAAACATTAAATATAAGGAATAACAGACTGCACTGCCCGAGCAACCCCCAAAGAGTCCAATGGGATCTACAGACACCCAAACATAATTGCACAGACACTTGGTGCAATAGGAGTGCTAAATATCCGATTCAGAGAGATGGGAGGCATCAAGACAAATGCCTCCCCCACCCCCAAATGCCAACTATATGTGCTTCTAAATCTTTTATTAGCCGGTACTGTGATGAGTAGTGTACCGCATTTCCTCCTCTCTCAGCCCCTCTCTTCTGTGTCCATAAAACATTACAGGGTTAGCCCCTGGGCCCTGGCAGCTTCTCTAAAGAACAGTATGCAGACTGCATGCTGCAAGAGCAAAGCCAGCACCTAAGCGCTGCCCCCATCCACAACAAGGCAGTGTATCTGGTAGAAAAAACCTTGGAAAGACGTATGGGGAAACTTCTCCAAAGCAAGGGGTGAGTGCATGTAGGGAGTATGTGTATATCAGTGAGGTGTGTGTAGTGACATGTGTCAGGGAGTGGTCTGATCTTGTTTGTATATTAGTAAGATTTCTGTAATGAGCTGTGAGTAGTGGGCACGTGTGTGCGTGTCAGTGAGCTTGCGTGTAGTGAGCTTTCTTTAGTGAGCTGTGTCTGTGTGATCTGGTGTGTAAATATAAGTGAGCTTGGTGTGTGTATTGAGCAGTGTGTGGTGTGCAGGCCCGGTGTGACAGCTAGGTGGGTTAGTCATCGGCCTAGGGTGCACCGATCTGGGGGGGGTGCCAGTCTGTGTATATAGCGTGGCCGAGCTGGGAGCTTATTTCTCTCTCTACCGGGCCAATAGAAAGGAAGTTCGCACAGAGAGCGCTAACCTGCTTCCTATCAGTATGGGTAAAGGGAAACAAGCTTCTCTACCACGGTTTAAGCTCATCCACAATACAACAGTGACGTGAGCTGGCAAAAGGTGGGGATGGCAGTTAAGGAGACAAAGAGGGGTTTGGGGGTTTAAGGAGACAAATGGAGGGCCTTGGGGGGTTAAGGAGACAAATGGAGAGACTTAGGGAAAGGGTTAAGGAGACAAATGGAGAGGCTTAGGGAGGGGGTTAAGAAGACAAATGGAGAGGCTTAGGGAGGGTGTTAAGGAGACAAATAGAGATGCTTGGAAGTTAAAGGACCACTATAGGCACCCAGACCACTTCAGCTTAATAAAGTGTTCTGGGTGCCAGGTCCAGCTAGGATTAACCCTTTTTTCTATAAACATAGCAGTTTCAGAGAAACTGCTATGTTTATAACGGGGTTAATCCAGCCTCTAGTGGCTGTCTCATTGACAGCCGCTAGAGGGCTTCCGCGCTTCTCACTGTGATTTTCACAGTGAGAAGACGCCAGCATCCATAGGAAAGCATTGTTAATGCTTTCCTATGGACACGCTGAATGCGCGCGCGGCTCTTGCCGCACATGCGCATTCAGCCAGTGACGGAAGAAGAGGGAGGAGAGGAGGAGAGCTCCCCGCCCTGCGCTGGAGAAAGAGGTAAGTTTAACCCCTTCCACTCCCTAGAGCCCGGCGGGGTGGGGGCACCCTAAGGGCACTATAGTGGTCCTTTAAGGAGACAAATGGAGAGGCTTAGGGAGGGGGTAAAGAAGACAAATGGAGAGGCTTAGGGAGGGGGTAAAGAAGACAAATGGAGAGGCTTGAGGAGGGGGCTAAGGAGACAGATGGAGGGGGTTGGGGGGCTAAGGAGACAAATGGAGGGGGTTGGGGGGCTAAGGAGACAAATGGAGGGGGTTGGAGGGCTAAGGAGACAAATGGAGAGGATTGGGGGCTAGGGAGACAAATGGAGAGGATTGGGGGCTAAGGAGACAAATGGAGAGGCTTGGGGTTCAGGAAAAAATGGAGAGGCTTGGGAGGGGGTTAAGGAGACAAATGGAGAGGCTTGGGGGTTAAGAAGACAAATGGAGAGTCTTGGGGGTTAAGGAGACAAATGGAGAGGCTTGGCGGAGGGTTAAGGAGAGACAAGGAAGCAGACCCAGACTGGCCATCAGGCAAACGGCAGATCCTCTGATCTCCCCTGGCAGGCCACACAAGGCAATCATCATTCAGTCTGGCCCTGCTGTGTGCTATGACTAAATGCAAGAGCTGGGGCAAGAGAGAGGTGACTTGGGAGCTCTGGGACATGAGAGAAAAGAGCTAGGAGCTCTGGGACAGGAAATAGGAGAGCTAGCTAGGAGCTCTGGGACAGGAAATAGGAGAGCTAGCTAGGAGCTCTGGGACAGGAAATAGGAGACCTAGGAACTCTGGGACAGGAAATAGGAGACCTAGGAGCTCTGGCCGCAGCACCGCGGGATTCTTCCTCGTGCGATGACGGAGCGCTGCGGCAGTTACAATGGCAACTGATCTCTCCAGGAGTTGTTAGAGTTCACTCACAACAGACCATAACGATTCGTAAGCAATAACCCCCCTCAGCAAAGATAAGAGAGGGGCTTGGGAGGAGGGGGGAGGGGGGGTAAGGAGTCAACAGTTACATTTCTGTTTAAGTCTAAAACCACAGTTTCTTAAAATGTCTCTTTAATATTCTAGAAAATGCATTTGTGCTTCCCAATAAAGTTTTGCTTTTTGTGATGAAGCAGTAATATCAGTACATGTACTGCATAGTCTACATATCAACAATGCAGTTTCTCCCTAATGAATTCTGTGGAACAATTTTCACGAGTAACTCAGGCTAATGAGGTCTTATAATGCTTACACACAAACACACACACACACAAAAGTGAGGTAGAGTTTATGCAAAATACTGTGTTGGATACCTCTTGGTGGCTTGATGAACTGAAGTCAAAACTGCATACCAATGGGGTGTCAGACACCAAGCCATTATTTAAGATGTTATCTGCAGTTAACATTCAGCTGTAGTTTTCCTCATTAGTTCTTGGCTGGGAACATATGGCACCACAAAGGTTAAAAAGACAGCTACAGGGGGGCAGAGTTTAGTTACTGAAGCAAATGGTCGCACGATCTGTGAGCTCCGGAGGAACGGACATCTCTATTAACATTTTACCACTTTAAACCCAATCTTGGGGATATAACTGGACTTCCAAGTCTGCTAACACAACATAGGTCACACAATTAAAAAAAAAAAGAAAAAAAGAAAAATAGAAGCTCAGCACAGCATTAATATTGGCAATCACCTGATGGCCTCCTAACGAGAAGATTGTTCTGAACTGTTGAACGACTTGTCCTTAGGAGCCGAAGGATTAACAATACCTACTCTGCATATGCCATATGCTGATGCCATACAAGCCAGACTCTAAGGTGACAACGGCTGTGCTTAACCCCTTAAGGACCAAACTTCTGGAATAAAAGGGAATCATGACATGTCACACATGTCATGTGTCCTTAAGGGGTTAAGGAAACAAGAAAACTATGCAGGCCTAAATGATCACAAAGATCTGCAAGGCCCGACAGAGGACCCTAGAACATACCCAAGCAATATCTACTAAATACCTTTGCTCTAGCAGGCAATAACATAAATGTAGCAACAGCACACTACATCTAAAAAAAAATAATTAGTAAAATATCTGGCGACCCTGGGTCTCCAACAGGACTCGCTGAAAGAAGCAGGGCCATGCACAGCTAACAAGTCACCCGATCGATGGGATCTTGCAAATATAAGCCCATTTTCTCCTCAAATATCCACATAGGACACTCATGCAGCAGCCACTACTTGAGTGGTATAGTGTGTTAGGCTCCATATCACCACAGATTGATACATTTTGTTTTCAACCACCTTATATTTTATTTCTATGAAATACTGATAAAAAGAAACATGCTCTCAGGTGGATACCTATGTTTCCCCCTCCCCCCCCCCCCCCCCATTCTGCCCACTATATAGTGAACCACACTGAACCATAAGGCACTCAGCTAATTTTTACTTATTTTCTCTGCTTGATTTTGCAGTGCCTACCTTCAAGTCATTATCACATTGTTAGAATACATTTCCCTAGCTCACATTCTTTTAAGAGAACCATTATCTGCAAGGTAAGAGGCTCATGCATGAAAGCTGGGAGAATACCATCAGTATATTAATAGCACAGGTCGAAAAGGAAAGCTCTTAGAGGTGCCGATTTGCCGCCCTTTGGGCAGGTTATGGACTCTGCAGTCTAACAATGTGCAATGCAAAAAAAGCCAACTTCGCACATACTGGGCATAGTTTTACTGAATAGCAAGGAAAAGTTGCATTCAATTGTGAAACTAATAGGACAGTCATTCACAACCAGGGAACATTCAATCATGACTTCCCATCACATTGAAATAGGGTGGTTTTAGAAAAAAAAGTTTTGAAAGTTTTCATGATGGTTTTATGGAAGTATATCTCTATAGCCCCTAGCCACACATATCAAACAACAAACACCACAAAACCTGGCTTTATATAGATTATATATTTGAGTAAATGTCATTGCTTAATCAGTCCTCAGGCTGTTACTAGGGCTATTGGGGAAGAAAAAAAAAAACACATAATATTATACAATTACATTTGTCAGGGACCAGGAGCTGCTGTTGCACTCTCTCTCAGTTACTTCCAATATGGCATCTTGCTTCTCTCCTGTGGGTACGGGAACCCCTAACCCCTGGTGTTATTAGCCAATGACAGTCCCTGAATAGAGGGGTCGCTAGCCGCGGCAGGGACGACCAGGCCCATAACTCTAGGGGGCCCGGCTGCCACCGAGACCCCTGCGACCGTGGGCCACCGGCATACCTTTAAGGTCAGTGTCCAGCCGGGGCCCAGGGTCACAGGCTAACCGGCAGGAGGGGAGCAATGTGCTGTGCTGCTTCCCTCCTGCCACTGTGTGTAGTGCGGCCGAGCGGTCTGACAGGAAGTGCTCACAGAGAGCACTTCATATCAGATGGGTACGGCAGCCAACAGGTACAGGGGGTTGGGGGGGTTGAAAAATGAAGGGGCTGCAGGGGAAGAAATGGAGGGGCTGCAGGGGAAGGGGGAACGGATGGGCTGCAGGGGAAGGGAGGGAAATGGTGGGGCTGCAGCGGAAAAGGGGGGAGAAATAGAGGGGCTGAAGGGGAAGGGTGGAGAAATGGAGGGGCTGCAGAGGATGGAAGGGAGGGGGTAGAGAAATAAAGGGCTGTAGAGGGGGAGAAATATAGGAGCTGCAGGTGAGGGGGTAGATAGAAATGGAGGGGAGGAAGCAGAGGAGAGAGAAATGGAGGGCAAGAGTGGTGGGGGGAGACACACATGGAGATGCCTGGGGGAAATGAGACACATGGAGTGGCTTATTGGGGAAAGGGGGATGAGACTCATGGAGTAGCTTATGGGGAAAGGGGGATGAGACTCATGGAGTGGTTTATGGGGGAAGGGGATGAGACTCATGGAGTGGCTTATGGGGGAAGGGGGATGAGACTCATGGAGTGGCTTATGGGGGAAGGGGGATGAGACTCATGGAGTGGCTTATGGGGGAAGGGGCATGAGACTCATGGAGTGGCTTATGGGGGAAGGGGGATGAGACTCATGGAGTGGCTTATGGGGGAAGGGGGATGAGACTCATGGAGTGGCTTATGGGGGAAGGGGGTTGAGACTCATGGAGTGGCTTATGGGGGAAGGGGGATGATAATCATGGAGTGGCTTATGGGGGAAGGGGGATGAGACTCATGGAGTGGCTTATGGGGGAAGGGGGATGAGACTCATGGAGTGGCTTATGGGGGAAGGGGGATGAGACACATGAAGTGGCTTATGGGGGATATGAGACACAAGGAGAAGCTAGGTGGAGCAAATGAGACACATGGGGGAAATTAGACACATGGAGGCAAGAGTGGAGGGGGGGAAAGACACACGGAGGTGCCTTGAGGAAATGAAACATGTGGAGGGGCTTGAGGGGGAGGGAATGATACATATGGAGTGGCTAAAGAATATTAGTGTTTCTAAACTACTGCAAACACGGTAATTTGTTTTACTGCCCTATGGATGAAACTCGACTGGTAAAAGCCCTTTAAATTGCCCTAAACCTACCAGCAAATTATGTATCGGCCATTTCATCCCTGTTCCCTGTCACTACAGAACAGTAATGATCAGGTTACATTGAAATGCATTAGATTGAATCAATCTTTTTACTGAATTAGAAGAATATATTCCGACTATCAGTCTGAGAATCTGTATTCACTATAACATGTTTGTTGATTACACATTTAGAGAGGCCAGCTGAAAATAAAATCTCCATGTGTATATAAATATTAATGATGATTAATTCACCTGCACACCAACAAATATTGCTTGAAGTTAGATTTAAAAACCCATGATTTTAACCACTGTATTATGATGAAGTTAAGACCTGGCATGTGTTTGTAATCCACAGATAAATGCATCTCAATCCTCCTTTTTAATATACACAGTGACATTCCCCTAACTAAACAGATTTTTCAGCAGAGAATTATTATTATTTTTATTTTTTTTTTACATTTTTCATTTAAAATGTATTTATTTTATTAGGAAATTATCAGAACCTGTCTACAGATGACTGCAGCACATATATTGAATAGCATTCTACCAATTGATAGAAAAATAAACTACAACCAAACATCAACATTTTGGCATAATAACTTTCAGGTCCTGTCCCAACATTTGGGTATAGCAGGCAACTGTCCTCAAGAAGTGTAGCACAAGCACATCATTAGATGTGCTTGCATTGCACTCAGGGCACTTAACTGATTGACCTCGTTGATTAGCAGACAGCCTATCATGCATTCACCCACGATTAACCTGCTAGTATGTGTTTATCCTGTTACTGGGGAGGTCAGAGCCAGTGGTGCAATCATGTTACTGGCTCACCCAATTTAACTCCATCCCATTGGTGTCCCATTTTTCATTTAGTCAGTGTTGAGGGTATGCAAGCCAGCAGTGCTTATGAATAAACACATCAATCCTTTTGTGACATCACAAACATGGTTGGCCTAGCAGTACAATTTATTTTTGTTTGTTTAGGTTTTTTTGGGGTTGGGTTAAAATGAGCCAATGTAAATAAAGTACAACATTTCAAGACTTATTTAGAGCTCATATTACATCTTGGCTTTTGGTATCCAGTTGCTGTAGGGGTAGTTAACCCAGACACAGAGGGAAATACACTGTATTAGCTTTCTGGATATCCACAAAAACATATATGTGCAGTCAATTTTCATTTATTGGGGGTGATTCACCAATGCTTAAACAGACATATCCAGAAACACAGATTTGCATGAGGCCTAGGATTATCCACCCTCTGGTGTTGTTGGAGCAGATTGTATATCACTGTTCACCAATGATTCCAAAGTGAGACTTTAGCTTACAATCTCCTTGCTGTAAAGGAAAAAGTGCCCTTTTATACAGATTTAGCAGTGCTGAGACATATTTTAATAGCCTTCTACTATTGTTCATATTTTATAAGGGCCATGTCTTTTTATTTAAATAATAATAATAATAAAAAAAACAAATATTAGGTTTGCTCCTAAAAAGTGAGTTTGTGTTGAAACACCACTTAATCGTTTAATTAGTGTAAACTACAATGAGCCCCTTAGGCATGTTACCCAGTTAGCAGGTGCTAAATTTATAATGGAAATATCAAAACCAGGATGTTAACCTTTCGGGAAGACAGATATTTATCAAATAAAAGGTTCAGAAAATACAACACGATTCCACCCTACATTTCACCTCAGAGTATTTTACCTGCTGAAGTTGACCCTTTTATATTAGTGTATACAGTATTTAAGGTTTCCTAGTTGTATCATATGACATGGACACAACTTAATGATTCTATTAGATCACAACTTTGGCCCATCGCTTCCAATGAATACATATTATGAGCATGATGTCTGTAATGATGCGTGAGAAAGCAATCATGAGGAATGCATGCAATTACCGGAAATATAAGAAGCAATGATATTAATCAGAACAATTACATTTTTAAAGCATTCATATTAAAACTACACTCATTTATCATGGTTTTTTAAAGGTAAAACAATAAGGGGAAAAAAAACAAAAAACAACAACAATGCTCCTACAAAGATAAGTGCAATTGGCTTAACAGAGCTCTACAGGATACAAAGTCAGCAAGCAGGTCTGACATTACTTTTTAGGCTTCTGGGCAGGTCACAATGAGCTACATATATATGTGAAACAAATAAATAGACTTGTGAATAAATATATTTTTCACCTATTAATAGTAAACCTGGCCTTCAAGTGCACACAGAAGCTCTACATTTCTTGACCTCCAAATTTGTAAATGCATGTAATTCTCCGTACAGGTTATTTTATATCTCAGCTTAAATGCAGCAAGTTCCAAAAGTAAAAGACACAAGATATATTTTCCTTCCAGATATACTTGTCCAGAACATGCAGGCATTACATCTGAATTTAGTGGAAAGAAAATCCAAAAAGAATTAATAAATCTAGCAGGCAGTGTATACTCTCTAGGGATACACTAGCGTCTGGCCGCAGTAAATAAATTTCAGCTTCAGCTGAATCTGGGATTTTTTTCCCCCTCTACTACAGAGAAGAAACCGTGAAGTAGGCAGATGTTCTGATCTTCTCTAAGTAATTAACGTGAGGGGAATAGAGTAGTTAGGAAGCAGAACAAAATGATGGCTTAATATGGACACTCGGGAAGGAAGGGAAGACTACGTAACAAAGTAAAAAGCAGTGACAAAAGAAGTGAAAAAACAAGTATGAGGTTGAGAAGAATTCTTAACCTAAAGAACGTATAATGGATATGTTGTTATTTTGACGATAAAGAGGGAAAAAACAAACACCGATAGAAAGAATATAATACATGCTGTATGTACCTTCATTTTTTAATTGATTTTTTTAACATGGGTCTGGACTACTACGCAATGAACATACCACTGTCATTAGGTCACTTTGCGGTGGAATCCCTGCTGATCGTTTAATGATTTCTAAATGAAAACTCTGCATCTGTGTCATGCTGAAATAGATTGGCACATTAATCTGTGTATTAAAAGATAATCTATGGCCTTGAATTTCTAACAGCAACTATGTGATTCCTCATTCATGATGGAGCATCTTCTGACAGCTCCAAATAATAAGGAGATTTATTTTAAAGAACAGGATATCTGGTGAATATATTCAGCCTCTGTATATTAGGATTAGTTATTTGGAATGATACATTTAATATTACTAGAAATAGTTCATGCATTGCAGGTATAATATATATATATATATATATATATATATATATATATGTATATAAATGTATATTGCTTGTGTGTGGGTGTATGTATAGGTGTGCATGTACATATATTTGTGCATTTGGAAGTGTATTGTTGTATGTACTTTTGTATACTTGTACATATACACCACTTGTGTATATGTACGCTGGATATAGGCCCTCATGCATATCCTGTAACTTGGATGGGAATTCATGCCTATCCCACTCATGCTTATCAATAAACCGTGTTAACCTCTACCACTTCAGCTGGAAGACTATGCCATATATCCACTACCCTTTCAGTAAAGTAATACTTCCTGATATTTTTAAACCTCTTCCCCTCTAATTTAACACTATGTCCCCTTGTTGTTGTAGTTTTTCTTCTTTTAAATATAGTCTCCTCCTTTACTGCGTTGATTCCCTTTATGTATTTAAATGTTTCTATCATATCCCCCCTGTCTCGTCTTTCCTCCAAGCTATACATGTTAAGATCCTTTAACCTTTCCTTGTAAATTTTATCCTGTAATCCATGAACCAGTTTAGTAGCCCTTCTCTGAACTCTCTCTAAAGTATCAATATCCTTCTGGAGATACAGTCTCCAGTACTGTGTACAATTCTACAAGAGAGGTCTCACCCGTGTTCTGTACAATAGCATGAGCACTTCCCTCTTTCTACTGCTAATACCTCTCCCTATACAACCAAGCATTCTGCTTGCATTTCCTGCTGCTCTATTACATTGTCTGCCTACCTTTAAGTCAACTGAAAGAATTTCCCCTAAATCCCTTTCTTCAGATGTTGAGGTTAGGACTCTACCAAATATTTTGTACTCTGCCGTTGGGGTTTTATGTCCAATATGCATTATCTCGCACATATCCACATTAAATGTCAGGTGCCACAATTCTGACCATTTTTCTAGTTTACCTAAATCATTTGCCATTTGGCTTATCCCGCCTGGAACATCAACCCTGTTACATATTATTATTATTATTATCATTTATATAGCGCCAACAGATTCCGTAGCGCTTTACAATATTTTGAGAGGGGGGGATGTAACAATAAATAGGACAATTACAAGAAAACTTACAGGAACAATAGGTTGAAGAGGACCCTGCTCAAACGAGCTTACAGACTATAGGAGGTGGGGTATTAGAAACATAAGGACAGGAAATATCAAGTAGGAGTGAAGCAGAGCTGGAGGAGAGAGCAAAGCACTGTCCCATAGGAGAGAGCAAGAGACAGGTATGTAAGGTAGAGATTACTCTGGGAGGCCATAAGCTTTCCTGAAGAGATGGGTTTTAAGGCCCTTCTTAAATGATTGAAGACTAGGGGAGAGTCTGATGGCATATCTACATATCTTGGTATCATCAGCAAAAAGACATACCTTACCATCAAGACCTACTGCAATATCACTAATAAAAATATTAAAGAGAATGGGCCCAAGTACAGATCCCTGATGTGCCCCGCTGGTGACAAGACCATGCTTCTAATATACTCCATTGGCTACAACCCTCTGTTGCCTGTCACTCAGCCACTGCTTTACCCATTCAACAATATTGAAGATTGCAGTTTATTGATAAGCCTTCTATGTGCAGCAGTGTCAAAAGCCTTACTGAAATCTAGGTAAGCAATGTCTACTGCACCACCCTGATCTATTATTTTATTTACCCAATCAAAAAAATCAATATGTTTAGTTTGGCATGATCTCCCTGAAGTAAACCTGTGTTGTCTCTGATCTTTAAATCCATGTGATTTTAGATGTTAAACAATCCGATCCTTTAACATTACTTTCCCCACTACCAGTGGCGTACACATGACCCATGGGGCCCCGGTGCGAAAATTTATCCGTGGGCCCCCCCCCCCGCGCTTACTCAGTGCGGGCCGGGGCCGCAACACATGGCGGCGGGCACCTGGTCGCAGGGCTGCGACCCCTGCGACCGTGGTATGTACGCCAGTGCATACAGATGCACACACTCTTAAAGGACCACTACAGACACCCAGAACACATCAGCTCAATGAAGTGGTCTGGGTGCCAGGTCCCTCTAGTTTTAACCCTGCAGTTGAAAACATAGCAGTTTCAGAAAAACTGCTATGTTTCACTGAGGGTTAATCCAGCCTCTAGTGGCTGTCTCATTGACAGCCGCTAGAGGAGCTTCTGCGACTCTCACTGTGAAAATCACAGTGAGAAGACGCTGAACGTCCATAGGAAAGCATGGAGTAATGCTTTCCTATGGGCGGTTTGCATGCGCATTCGGAGCTGAGTGGCGGAGAGATCCCCAGCGCCAAGGGTGTCCGGCGCTGGAGAAAGGTAAGTGTTTAAGACATACACACACTCATGAACAGACGCATACACACTAGCTAACAGACACACACTCAGTGACAGACATACACACTGACTCACTTACAAAACACACACTCACTAACAGACACACACAGTAACACACTAACACTAACACACACACTCTAACACACACACTAACACACACACTCACTAAAACTAACAGACACACACTCTAACACTAACACACACTCACTAAAACTCACTAACACTCACACACACACACTCACTAACACTCACTAACACACACTCACTAACACACTAACACACACACACTCACTAACACACTAACACACACACACTAACACACACACACTCACTAACACACACACTCACTAACACACACACACACACTCACTAACACACACACACACACTCACTAACACACACTCACAAACATACACACACTCACTCACAAACACACACACACACTCACAAACACACACACACACTCACAAACACACACACACACTCACAAACACACACACACTCACAAACACACACACACTCACAAACACACAGACACACACTCACTAACAGACACACACTCACTAACAGACACTCACTCACTCACTAACAGACACACTCACTCACTAACAGACTCACTCACTCACTAACACACACTCACTCACTCACTAACACACACTCACTCACTAACACACACTCACTCACTAACACACACTCACTAACACTCACTAACACACACACACTCACTAACACTAACACAATCTCTCTAACACACTAACACACACACACACACTCACGCACTAACACACACTCACTAACACTCACACACACTCACACACACTCACACACACTCACACACACTCACACACACTCACACACACTCACACACACTCACACACACTCACACACACTCACACACACTCACTAACACTCACTAACACTCACACACACTCACTAACACTCACTAACACTCACTAACACACACACACACACACACACTCACTAACACACACACACTCACTAACACACACACACACACACCCACACTCACACTAACACACACACACACACCCACACTCACACTAACACACACACACACCCACACTCACACTAACACACACACACACACCCACACTCACACTAACACACACCCACACTCACACTAACACACACCCACACTCACTAACACACACACACTCACTAACTAACACTCACTAACTAACACTCACTAACTAACACTCACTAACTAACACTCACTAACTAACACTCACACACACACTCACACACACACTCACTAACACACTCACTAACACACACACACTTTTTTTTTTTAAATTTAATCCCCCCAGCCTCCCTACCTTTAGAAGTGCTGGGCGGATTCCCTGGGTTCCAGTGGTGGTGGTGTTGCTGGGCGGGTTATCTGGCTGGCGGGCGCGCGAGGGAACACTTTCCCCTGAGTGCTCCCTCTTCAGCTCCCTCGCGCGCCACGTACTGATACCGGAGCCGGAAGATGACGTCATCTTCCGGCTCCGGTATCAGTACGCGGCGCGCGAGGGAGCTGAAGAGGGAGCACCCAGGGGAAAGTGCTCCCTCGCGCGTCCGCCAGCCCGGTGATACCACGGCCAGCCTCTGGGGGCCCTGAGGTGGCCAGCTCCTGGGCCCCGCAGGGGAAGAGGCTGGTCACAGTGGGTACATACCGGGTCGCAGGGCGGCCGGGCCCCCTGGTGGGCCTGGCCCGGTCGCAGCCGCGACCCCTGCGACCCTGGTATGTACGCCACTGCCCACTACTGTAGTAAGGCTTACTGGCTTATAGTTGCTCGACTCCTCTCTACTACCTTTCTTGTGAATGGGCACAATATTTGCTAACTTTCAGTCTTCTGGGACAACTCCTGTTAACAATGATTGGTTAAATAAATATGTTAATGGTTTTGCTAGTACACCACTAAGCTCTTTTAACTCCTTAAGGACCAAATTTCTGGAATAAAAGGGAATCATGACATGTCAGACATGTCATGTGTCCTTAAGGGGTTAAAGGGACACTATAGTCACCTGAACAACTTTAGCTTAATGAAGCAGTTTTGGTGTATAGAACATGCCCCTGCAGCTTTACTGCTCAATCCTCTGCCATTTAGGTGTTAAATCCCTTTGTTTATGAACCCTAGTCACCTCTCCCTGCATGTGACTTGCACAGCCTTCCATAAACACGTCCTGTAAAGAGAGCCCTATTTAGGCCTTCTTTATTTCAAGTTCTGTTTAATTAAGATTTTCTTATCCCCTGCTATGTTAATAGCTTGCTAGACCCTGCAAGAGCCTCCTGTATGTGATTAAAGTTCAGTTTAGAGATTGAGATACAATTAAAGGTAAATTGCATCTGTTTGAAAGTGAGACCAGTTGTTTTTTTGGTTTTTTGCAGGCTCTGTCAATCATAGCCAGGGGAGGTGTGGCTAGGGCTGCATAAACAGAAACAAAGTGATTTAACTCCTAAATGACAGTGAATTGAGCAGTGAAATTGCAGGGGAATGATCTGTACACTTAAAACTGCTTTATTTAGCTAAAGTAATTTAGGTGACTATAGTGTTCCTTTAATGACTTTGGGTGCATTCCATCAGGCCCCATTGACTTCTTTGTCTTTTCTTTTGACAGTTGAAATAGAACCTCTTCCTCTGTAAACTCACATGTAACAAATGACTAATTTGTCCCTTTTCCTAACTGAGGTCCCTTTCCTTAATTTTCATCTGTAAATATTTGTCCCCCCCATTTTTTTTTTTTATTATTTTTTTTTTTTACTGACTGTGCTATTTTCTCTGCTGTGTGTGATTTGGAAGCTCTTATACATTGCTTAGCCTCTTTCCGTCTAATCTTATAGATCTGTATCTTTCTAACTCTGTTTTTTTTTATCATTACTAAATGTTAACTTTTTGTTTTTAACTATTTTGGCCACTTCTGCGGAGTACCACAGTGGTTTCTTAAATGTTTTGCTTTTACTGACAAGCCTAATGCAATTTTTCTGTTGCCTGCAGCAGTGCAACTTTTAAAAAAAATCCAAGTTCTCTTGAACTTCATTTAAACTGCTCCAGTCTGATAATGACTCCTTTACACTTGTTCTAATTTTAGAAAAGTCTGCTTTTCTAAAGTCTAAAACGTTTGTTTTTGTGTGGTGTGACTCACTGTTCTTATATTAACCCCTTAAGGACAGAGCTTTGGAAGCTTGTCTTTCACTTTATGACAACGGCATTTTTTGCATTTTTTGCTGTTTGCGTTCAACTGCAATTTGCATTTGACTAATTTATTGCACCGACGCATATTATATACCGTTTTAAAGGACAGAAAGGGCTTTAATTTGATGTAACATATATATATATATATATATATATATATATATATATATATATATATACATGCTTATTTATTATAAAAAATACAGAAAAATGCAAAAAAAAAGAAAAATGTTGTGTTTTTTTGTTTTTTTTACAGTTTTTGCAATAATAATGTGTTCACAATTAGTGCAGGTTAAGGAAAGTAATTAAAAATAAATTCATTTAGTTGTTCTGATTTACAGAATATATAATGTGTCTGGGATTTTAAGGTTTTTTTGGGAGTTACAGGTCACAAAGCACAAGGAGTAAAATAAACTTTTAATGTGGAGCGATTTTAGAATTTGGTATGTTTGTCTTGTAAGCTTAATAGCCATAAAAGAAAAACAAAATTGCCACACAAAAGTATATATTTATATAAAGTAGCAGTAGTAACACCACAGGCTATTTACCTAAGGTTGTTTTGACACTTTCCACGTAGCCATTTTACCGCCAACCTCTGCTAAATATTTTTCGCACACAAACTTATAACAAAGAACTTCTCATGTGTATTTTATAAAGTTGGTGTGTGCTATTCCTGTACAAAGCTTTATTATGTGTTCAGTTACTTCTGCTGAGTACAACGGTACCCCCATTGTATGTCTTTGGCAATATTTCGTGAAGCTACAGTGCCATATAGGAGACCTGTCCTCTTGAGTATTCACAGTAGAATTTTGAGAGACGGATTTAATGAGCCTATGCTTCCATTTGGGGTATTATAACAGTTTGACTGTTCCAAAAAAAAACACAGGCCTACCATTTGTAAAAGTAGACACTCCAGGGTATCTCATAAGGTGCATATTGTGCCTTAACATTCCCCCATTTTTTTACCATTACATGCCAAAGTATGTGGTAAAATATAATTTTGTGCATTTTTTACATACGGATTGCATTTTTGCTGGGCATTTTGTATATTTCATATGTGCCACTAAGTTCAAACCCCCCAAATTATGCTCAGCTAAGTCTTCTGAGTAAAAACACATGCCCAATGAATGTCTTTGGCACTATTTTGTGAAGCTACAGTGCCATATAGGAGACCAAGCCATATCGTTTTTTACAGAACTTTGAATTTTTACGCTGGGCCTATGTGCAATTTCCAAGCATCTTCGCAGGTTTTAAATTCAAACTACCCCACAAAGGCCTACCATTTCTTAAAGTAGACACCCCTGGGTATTTCAAAAGGCATATTTTTAACCTTAGCGTGGGATAATTTTTCCGCTAGCTTGTACCAGGTGTAGTGGTAATAAGCGTTTTTTCTGCCTTTTTGACACACAAAGTGAGTTTGCACAGTATATTTTGCAAACCTTATGTGTGCTACCACTGTATAATACTTCATATGTTGCTCAGCTATGTCTGCTGAGTACAAAAATACCCCCGTATGTACCTTTGCCAGGTATATGTGGACATCGGACAGGCACATTTGGGACACAGCCATTCCATTTTTTTTTTTTCAAACATAACATTTTTACGCTGTGCCCATGTCCCATTTTAAAGTATTTTACCAGGCTATATAATCCAAATACCCCATAAAGCCATACCATTTCTTAAAGAAGACATCCCAGGGTATTTCAAAAGGCATATTTTGAACCTTCGCGTGGGATCATTTTTCCGCTAGCTTGTACCAGGTGTAGTGTTAATGAGCGTTATTAAATGTATTTTTTTACTTTTTAAAACTTTTTTTACTTTTTAAAACTATTTTTTAAACTTTTGTTTTGCTTATTAATTTTTGTAAAGTTTCCTAAACTTTCGTAAAACTTTTTTTTACAGATTTAACATTTTTCTAAGCTTTTTTTTTTACCGTTAACCCCTAACTAGCAGTAAGCAGCACTAACAGTAAATTCCCCATTTTCCCATAACTCCCACCCACCCCAGCTAGCAAAATATTTAATTATACAATATTTAAATTAGTTAAATACATTTAACCCCTGAGGGTTAAAATATAAATAAAAGTTAATCGTCAGGGGTTAAAAAAAATTAGATCACAGTATAATACTGTGATCTGTATTTTGATCACTGTAGGCAGTGATCGACTGGCAGGGAAGGGGTTAATTTTTATTTGGACTGGGTAAAGGGTTTATTTTTTTAAATTTTTTACTTAAACGTTATTAAAACTTTTTTTTAACTTAATTTTTTAACTTTTTAAAGTTTATTTTAAAACTTTTTTTAATGTTAACCCCTAGTTAGCCTAACACTAAATCCCCCAATTCCCCATTAACTTCCACCCTCCCCAGCTAGCTAAATTTATAATTTTAAAATATTTCAATTAATTAATAAAATAAATTTAACCCCTGAGGGTTAAAAAAAAATAAAAAAAAATAATTAACCCCCAGGGGTTAAAAAAAAATCAGATCATAGTAAAATGTAATCCCTGCCAATTGATCACTGTAGTCAGTGATCAATTGGCAGGGAAGGGGTTAATTTTTTATAAAAATGGGTAAAGGGGGGTGGGATTTTCTTAAAACTTTATTTTTTTTTTTTAACAGGGGCCAAGATCAGCACTGATCCGTCTCCCTGCACTTCACAGTGAACCCGGAAGTGCAGGGAGGCGGAAGGTGAGTATACTAAGCACATGTGCTCGCTCTGACAAAGCGGGCACATGAGCTGGGACAGCCGGATCCGGTGCTCCCGGTCTGCCTCTAATACAGAGGCAGACCGGAGCACCATTAACCCCACGATCGCCGCGATTGCGGCGATCTGGGGTTAATTTTAGCGCGTGACGGACGAGGTCCGTCACTCATCATTAAGGCAATTCCCTGAGTGACGGACCTTGTCCGCCACTCGTCCTTAAGGGGTTAAACACTGACGATCACTGGATCCTAAACTTTCACCTCCAGTAATATCTGATACCAAATCTCAATTTGTTAACACTGAATCTAGTATGGCCTATTTACGAGTTGGCTCCTCAACTACACTTGTTTTAGAGACAATCCTAGTAGGGAGTTCATAATGCGTGTGCACCTGGCACAAGCTATTTTGGTTTTCCAGTTTACATCAGGAAGATGAAAGTCACCCATGATGACAACTTCCCCCTTTATTGTCATTTTAGCTATTCCACAACTAGAAGATTATCCAACTATTTGTCCTGGGGGCCTATAAATCACATCTACACGAGTTACACATCTTCACAAATTCTAAGGTAACCCAAACGGACTATGTTCGCCTCACTAACTTTTATTAGGCTCGATCTTATGCTATCCTTGAAATACAGGGCCACCCTCCCCCTTTTTTAACTTCCCTGTGTTTTCTATACAAAGTGTACCCTGGTATTGCTATGTCCCAGTAATTTTTCTCATTATTCCATGTCTCAGTAACAGCGACTAAATCTACATTATCAGTTGCCATTATTGCCACAAGTTCCCTAATCTGCAAGCATTTGTAGACATTACTCTAAACTTATTGTTTCAACACAATTGCTACAGGCACATCCTGTCCTTTTTGGGGGGGCAATTGGATTGATGTTTTATCACCCTTTTGCAACCCCCCCCCCCTCTCCCACACTCTGGAAATATATTTGAGCCCAATTTCGAGATTTGCATTACAGTAGCATATTCAAGTTTACAAAATATACTGCTAGATAACAATGTGCATGTATAGAAAAGAGGCAAAAATAAAATAATATAAGAATACCATTGAAAGAAATTGGTGATAAAATGGATCTATAATATTGCTAAAAATATACCATGTGATATATCCTGTGGTATATACTTTCACAAATGCCATTATCCCCAAAATACAGAATAGGTCCATCAAATTCATCAAAATTCTAACTGTAAAAACTGAAATAGTTAGGTCTGTTTTATGACACTTCGCAAGACAGTGCCAAAAGACATACACTAGAGGTATTGTTTTATTCATAAACGTTAGCCGAGCATATTTTGGGAGGTTTGATCACACTGCTCATGGAAATGTGTAGGCAATGTGTAAAATATGCAAAAATCCATCAAAATGGCAGCACGTTGAGGCACAATATATACAACATGAGATACCATGAAGTCACTACTTTAATAATTGGTAAGCCTTTGTTGGGTAAATTGAACAGTCAAACTGCTATCAAAACAGTCTAACTGTAAAAATTGGAATGGTCAGGTGTCTTACACTGGTCATTCACAAGATCTGAGTGACTCTGACAAGGGCTAAATAGTGATGGCTAGACAACTGTATCGGAGCATCTCCAAAACAGCAAGTCTTGTGGGGTGTTGCCTGTGTGCAGTGGTTAGTACTTACCAAAAGTGGTGCAAGTAAGGACAACTGATGAACCAGCATCAGGGCCATGAATGCCCAAGGAATCCCACAGAAGAGCCAATGTAGCTCAAATTGCTGAAAAACATTTTGCTAGCCATGACAGAAAGGAATCTAGACACATAGTGCATCAGTTTGCAACATATGGGGCTAAGTAACCGCAGACCGGTCAGTGCCCACAATGACCCATGATTACCACTGAAAGCAACTTCAATTCAGACACGAGTATCAGAACTGGAGCAATGGAAGATATCTGATGTATCACGTTTTCTTTTATATCCAGTAGATGGCCAGGTGTGTATAATTTACCTGAGGAAGACATGTCAGCAGGAAGCACTATGGGAAGAAGGCAGGCTGGTGGAGGCAGTGTTATGTTCAGGGCCTGCCTTGTCCTGCAGGGAAACATGGGTATTGGCATTCATTTGTATGTTAGTTTGGCACATATCCCCTACCTAGAGATTGTTGCAGGCTACGAACACTCCTTCATGTCAATTGTGGTCCCTGATGGCAGTGGACTCTTTCAGCAGGCTAATGTACCCTGCCACACTGTAAAAATGTAGCTCAGGAATGGTTTGAGGAGCTGCCTTGGCCTCCAAATCCCCCAGATCTCAAACCAACTCAGCATTTGTGGGATGTGCAAGAATAGCAAATCCAATCCATGGAGGCCGCATGTCCCTGCTTGGAGGACTTAAAGGTTCTACTGCTAATGTCTTGGTGCCAGATACCTGAGGACACATTCAGAGGTCTTATGGAGTCCATGCCATGTTTTGGCAGCACGTGTGGGACCTAAACAATATTACGCTGCCACCTTTAATGATGTGTCTGGTTAGTGTATATGGTGCTGTAGTTTTGTGGCATTTGTGGAGTTTAATAGGATAGCAGCAAAGGCATACATCATATTCAAAAGATGTAGCTAAACACGATCTAGGTTTTTGTACAGTAGTAGCACACATCCGCTTTTCAAAATACTCACGTGTATATTAAAAATCGGAGGGGAAAAAAATATTTAGAAGAGTTGGCAATTAAATGGCTCATAAGAGTCAAAATACCCTATGGTAAATAGTCTGTGATGTCTACTTTGTATACATGTATACTTTTATGTGGCTAATTTGTTTTTGTGATGCCATGAAGCTTACAAGACAACCATACCAAAATCTAAAATCTCTCCACGTTGCAATTTTTATTTTACTCCTAGTATACCTTTTAATTACACCTGTAATTACCAAAATTAAACTGAATTGCAAGACATTAATTATGCACAATTTTTGCATTCCTGTGTATTTGTATTTTGTGTGCCTTTTGATTTATTTTTTTAATAAATGACAAATGTCACATCAAATTAAAGCTCTTTTTGTACGTTCAAAACTATTGTGGCAAAGATGCCTCTGCCACAAGCTTCTGGAGGAGCATGCTGGTTAGCCTCCTGCCCAAGGACTGTGGACCCTGTAAAATACATGCTAAAATATTTTGTTCATGGGATTTCCCGGTTTGGTTCGGGAACCGAACAAACCCACAAACTAAGGACCTACCGAATGCTTGTGAAGTCCTATTGACACCTTTTAACGATTCACACCTCAGTGTTCTAAGTGTTTGTCTGGGTGGCCGCTGTTTGTATGCATAAACATGTGGTCGACTGCCTGGAACTAAAATCGGGACACTGAACCTTGCGAACACCACTGAATTTCCATCATCGCCTGCGTTCGGTTCCTTACATCTTAGAAGAGCCCTGTTTGGTGAAATGAATCGCATGGATTAGGTGAACAAGCTTTACATTACTATGGACTATGTTTGGTAATTTGTTTCTTTTTTCACTCCCGAAATTGACTGACCACTACCACTTTTCTTATGGAACTATTATGGGCAGAAGTCTCGAGTGCGGTCGGTCAAAAGTTGACTTTCATGGAAAATCAGAGCCACTAAATCGATCAGAGTGATTTTTGGATATGTTGGTCATTCAGATCGGGGCTATCCAAGGATGTGACTCTTGTTTAATTAAAAGAAAGGTTATTCAACAAAAAGGTGCCCTGGGGAATTGCTTTATCTTGAGTTTAGTTCAATTAAGTTAAAGGACCACTATAGTGCCAGGAAAACATACTCGTTTTCCTGGCACTATAGTGCCCTGAGGGTGCCCCCACCCTCAGGGTCCCCCTCCCGCCGGGCTCTGGGGAGAGGAAAGGGTTAAACACTTACCTTTCTCCAGCGCCAGTCGGGGAGCTCTCCTCCTCCTCTCCGCCTCCGATCCTCCCTTTCGGCTGAATGCGCATGTGCGGCAAGAGCTGCGCACGCATTCAGCCGGTCGCATAGGAAAGCATTTGCAATGCTTTCCTATGGACGCTTGCGTGCTCTCACTGTGATTTTCACAGTGAGAATCACGCAAGCGCCTCTAGCGGCTGTCAGTGAGACAGCCACTAGAGGATTTAGAGGCTGGATTAACCCTATTATAAACATAGCAGTTTCTCTGAAACTGCTATGTTTATAAAAAAAAAAGGGTTAATCCTAGAGGGACCTGGCACCCAGACCACTTCATTAAGCTGAAGTGGTCTGGGTGCCTAGAGTGGTCCTTTAACAAAACCAGGAAAGAGCAGGACATGTTATCCGACTGACAGCTTGGGAGGATGGGGGAGGAGTCTAACAATATATTTTATAATCTATTGAAATCTGCACTTTTTGCTAAATAATTTTTTTTTTTTTTTTTTAAAGAGCTAAAGTGCTGTAGGGGTCTGGAGCGTCTCTTTAACATGAAGAGATGACTATCCAAGCTTGATCAGTTAAAATTTTAACAAGGTAATTTTCTCACCTAAATATGGACAGCTATGACCTCTGGAGACTGAGTATGTTGCAAGTAAAACACGATCACACTCAACAGTTGTGGATGGGCATGAAAGCAGTTGTTGCACAACAAACCTAAGCCCTGACCACACCTGACAATGTTCCCTGTAAGTAAAACACAGTAGGAGGCCCAGTAGGTTTTAAATGGTACATATTAACAATTTCAGGGATGCTGGTCTGGGATGATGCAATTCCACAGCTTTCACTTTCCACCAGACTGGTAAAAAAGCTTGGCCAAAATGACTGCTGCTTTACGGTCTGCTTCTGCCTCTAGCACCACAAACACAGACACTAGCTAAAGAGGAGGCTCTCTTCTGCAAAGAGGTGCTGCCACTACTACAATGAGTTTTACTAGTTGTTTTAATTGTTGTTTCTCCCATTGTCAACTGATGCTGTTCCACCCTTATCATTACCGTTCCCTGTTATTAATCCCCATAGCCAGATTGCTCTTTTTTTGGACCACAAATGGTCCATGAGTACAATCTTTAATTTCCTCATTTACCTTCAAAGAATAGCTTTCATGTCTGGATGCAGCTTCTTTCCCAGTTCAATCCCACAGCTCTCTAGTGTTGCTTCCTTTTTGACCTTTATGAGCGTTAAAAGAATGAAGTCCAATACCTAAAGCTTGCTGTGGATCGACCTAATTACATGACAATCTTGAAGGGCCTATAAAATGGAACTATCTGACCTATAACTCATCACTGCAAAAACAATACTGAGGCAAACCTGCTGGCTCTTGATACTCCCTCAAATTTTGGCTACCCTTCACACTGTTGTGTAAATGCCCAGCAATCTTTTGACATCTATTAGGCTACACAATCTGCCACCCTCTGCATCAGTGGGCAGTGCATTTCTCACCACCAGATGAAAAAAATAGCATGCCCAATAAAGCCCAATATAGCTGCCCTCCTTGTTGCAGAAGTCAACAAATTGGCCCTGGGGCAGGGCCTCTATATCTAGGTTCCACATACTGTCCAGACCCTCCTTGATTATAAGGGCAATCACTGGTTCAGTAACAGTAGAATGACCAAGTATCAAGCCATGTTGTGTGAAAACCCCAAGATTCACCTTGAAACTATCAGTTAACTAAACCTAGCCACCTTTCTCCCAAAACCTGACCAAATTCAACATGACTGCATAGAAATCATGGATGAAGTGTTCTCCAGTATACCTGACCTCCAAGACTACCCCCAGAAAAAAAAAAAAAAAACAGATGACAAATACTTCACTGATGGCAGCAGATTTGTTCAAGACGGGATCAGATATGCAGTCACTACTGTCAGATTTGTCGTCAAAACCATACCCCTTGCAAAGGGTACCTCTGCACAAAAGGCTGAACTAATAGCCCTGACTAGGGCCCTGCAACTGGCCGCAGGCCTACTGTCAACATCTACACTAACTCAAAGTATGCATTCCTTACAACTCATGCCCATGGGGCCCTGTGTAAGGGATGGGTGACACCCATGTGACAATTGGAAACAGGTTGGCTGATGGAATTGCAAAACATGTCGCTATAAAAGACTCTGTACCTCGATCCTTGCCCCGCTGTTCCCGGTACCCATCTCTGACTGGTCACCCCTATATAGCCCTGCTGAACAAATATGGCTGGAAACAGGACCAGGCCATCTCCTGAATAACAAGTTGTACCAATTAGAAGATGGGAGAATAGTTGTACCCACGTCACTGGTCGTGAACATTGTAAGGGCTCTCCATGAGTCCACCCATGCAGGATCATCATCCATGGAGGCTACACTTAACCGTTTCTTCTAGCTACCAGGCCTGTCTATAGTAACACAAGCAGTGGCCAGAGGATGCATGGAATGTGCCAAAAAACACCCCCGAAAAGGACCAAGCCAACCACCAGGCATTCAAATTGTTGGAGCATTACCTATGTCCGATTTGCTCATTGACTTTACTGTTATGCCAAAATCTGGAAAATTCCACTATGTCCTTGTTATTGTATGCTCATACTCTGGCTGGATAAAAGCCTGTCCCACCAGAACAGAAAAAATAAAGCAAAGAAGTGGTCCGATTCTTGTTCTCTGAAATCATCCCAAGGTGCGGGATACCCAAATTAGTGGGACTTGATAATGGCTAGGCCTTTGTGGATAAGTGCCACCAGCCTCAGTCTTAAGTGGAAACTGCACATTGCCTACTAACCTCAAAGTTCAGGGAAAGTTGAGCGAATGAACCGACCACTGATGCTACACCTGGCTAAAATATGCCAAGAAACCAACCTTGCTACCCATTGCTCTGTTCCGGATCAGGAGTGCCCCCACAAAACACATTGGCGTCTCCCCCTTTGAAATCATATATGACCGACCACCACCAATTGTCCTAGGCCTTAAAAGGGACCTCAACAAGTAGTACACCATGAAAGTTGCTAAGCTCATCCCGTGGGTGCACCACTCCAAAATCAAGCCTGCTTCTTGCTACCCATTGCTCTGTTCCGGATCAGGAGTGCCCCCACAAAACACATCGGCGTCTCCCCATTTGAAATCATATATGGCCGACCACCACCAATTGTCCTAGGCCTTAAAAGGGACCTCAACCAAAAAGGAGGAGAGACCATACGCCAACAAGTAGTACACCGTGAAAGTTTCTAAGCTCATCACGTGGGTGCACCACTCCAAAATCAAGCCTGCTTCTGCTCCATGGGAAGTAACTTCTGCTGATCCGGACTACCCTCTGAAACTCCGCTTTAAGAGAGTAAAAATACCTGCTGAAGAAAATTTCAACAAGTAGGTGTTTTGATGGCCATAATAATGCCTGACCAACTGCCATTGATGGAAAGCTGAGGCCCTCAAAAGGAGGCCTTTTGTGAAGCCAAACAGAATCAGAAGTACTTCTTCTTACCCTGCAGCCCTCACATCTGGAAGCTGAGGTGCCGACGCACGGTTGAAGCTTCATCTGCATGATCAGTGTTTGTGTTTATGCTAATGTTATTTTGTCATCCCTGTCTCTCTGCCCCTTGCACCCAATTCATATTTACCAGTAGAATTGGCCATCATGTGAACATAACTTTGATTTAGTATTCTCATTTTGTCTGCGCTACAACAAATATTTTTACCTGCACCTACCAAGATACTACCTACTCTGTCTGTAACATGCCACAAGGCCCAACCTGTTTTGACCCTATGTTCGCTCCCCGTAGAGTCTGGTTGGTTGCCATAGGTATCATGCAAGAGGTCTTATCATAAACAGAACAATATTATTAAAGGTGAAAGCACTGCCTCCCTCTATTTGATGCATGCACATCAAATTTAAACCAATAGCCCAAGAATACGTGCACCAATGTGGAGTGGGAAAGAACTTATATGTCCAATGATAAATATATGTACCCACCAAGTAGGGATTGCGTATCCCAGATGATAATTTCTGTGATAATTGGGGTTGTGTGGGTTGGGCTACCTATAAATCAGATACCTTAACTGCAAGTCTGCAGAAAAAGCCAGCCACATCTAGCTGTGGTCCCAGCATCTGACCCTCTTTGATCCCCTGGTAATCCTGTACAAGTGGGGCGCCTTCCATGGTCTGCAGATGTATACTTTTGGTACAGACCCAGGAACAATACTGTATTTGGATATTGAAACTGAGGTCCACCAGGTTTTTGTTTTTTCAATCCTTTCAGACCTATAGGTACTAAGGCGTGGTGAGGAGGGAGGTTAATACTCCGTCCCAAATCAGAATGGTTGCCAAAAACCTCCCTTTTCCTAATCCCCCTCAGGAAAGAAGACAAACTAGGATCCGCTGCATATGAACAGTTCCTAAGGGAACAAAGAGCACTAATGATGGGTCAATGGGAAGACACTATATAGCCCCATCTGTTCTAGCCTTGTATGAGCCCTACAAGACTCATTGTGATATGATGCTTGTCAGTCACCTGTATCCAGGTTCCTCAAGTCTCAGAGTTTATACATTTAGGTGTGTTAAGTAACTGGTTACATTTTTTTTAAATGATTATTGGTCACACGTGTCTGTCTCTGGACCAAAACATATTATGATTGTTTTTTTGGTCTTTGTGACATGAGTCCACCGAAAATCTGCAGCTGCAATAAACAGTTGATTGCTTCCTGAGAAAACCTGCATCCATTCTCTTATGTACTTCTTAGCCTTCTATACCTATAACAAGATGTAGTGCCTTAAAAATTAACGCCAGATCCAGAGTTACTTAATGAAACTGAAAAATCTATAGCCTTTTCACTGCGCTTTTGAGGGGAACTGTCGGTAATCAAATCACTCTCCCTAGAGAACACAAAGTAAGGGGAAATCAGACACAAAAAGGGATACAATTAAAGTTGTTCTACACAACTAATTTACCTTGTATCCAAATTCATTAATATGCATTTGCAACATTTGACTCTTTGTAGCAGCAGTGCTACTTATTGTTTATACACACACACACACACACATATATATATATATATATATACACACATACACATACACACACACACACATATTATGCTTAGCTGTTAGCCTTGATGACTTGCCCTCCCATTGATATCTACTTTAGGTATTTATTTGAAACTCAGGACAATAGCTATAGGCAAACCAAGCAGTTCCCTTTCTTTACAGCTGACTTGACAATCCACAAGGCAGAGTGAATATTTCAAGGAAATGTTTAACAAAAAAATATACATGAAATGCCAGAATAAAAAGTGGCATATGAAAACAGATGAACTTATTTAAAACTTGTCAGTCTTCATGATGAGACATTAATGTAAAAAACAGCTAATTTATCATTACTGGATTTCCAAGGATATACACATGAAAGAAACAAATGTGTTCCAAACACTATACACGTATGACTATGTAGACTGAAGCATTAATGCTCATTTCAGCAATAATAACCAATCTTTAATTTTACACTGTATTAACCTGTCATTTGTATTTTCCTTGTTAATCACAATCCTAATTGGAAACCTCTAAACTGGTAATTAGAAGAAATACCATGCGATTTTAAAACCACTGTATGCCCTATGGATTCAGCATTAAAACATAGATGAGTTAAATGTTAAAAGCCACAATTCACAAAACATTTTACATTACAGACCAATAATGTGGACTACCGTATGTCTGCATTTCAAGATCAATTGCATAAATAATTGAAGAACTCATCCTTAAAAGACTATGATCTACTAAGCCCCTACCCCCAATAACCGTGTCGGTGCTGGACCGTCAAGGCGTTATCAGCTGGACAAACCTAAATTTGCCCTGCAACTCCGACCCAGCCACTTACTCATGGGTTTCTCAGTCGTTTTGTACCCTCACTTTCCCCACCTTCCCCGAGACCCAGAAGGGCACTTTTTGGAGGGAAGATCCTATCCCAAAGAGGTAATCGCTCCCTCCCAAGGAGATATTCGTCCTGGTAAATTACCAAGGGATGACCGAGACCGCATGGAAACCTTTCAGCTAAGATTGTTGCAGTGGGCGGGATGAAACTTTGACTATGTGGTATTTGGACAATTCTTCATCAACCCGCTTCATTAAGCGTTCTTTTCCCAGACTGGGCGCTCTCATCTGCCATTTAAAATGGCATGTAAAATGTGGGGATACCATAATGTTAATACGCTCAAAAGGGGCTGGGGCAGAAATACGCTCAAAAGGGGCTGGGGCAGAAATACGCTCAAAAGGGGCTGGGGGAGAAAGACGCTCAAAAAGGGCTGGGGGAGAAAGACGCTCAAAAAGGGCTGGGGGAGAAAGACGCTCAAAAGGGGCTGGGGGTGAGACATGAGACACAGAAAGAAGCTGCAAGGAAGTAGATGCACAATAGGAGTGTAAGACACACAAAGGGTAAAAATGAAGTAAAAGATACACAAAAGTAGGTAAGAATAAAAAAGCAGGATAATAAACACAAAAAGAGGCATGAAATTCAAAAGTGGGTGAAGACAAAAACACAGAGAGGCTTTTTTGCAGGGGGGGAGGGGAAGAGCAAAATGTATTTGTCTGTGTAGCATGTGCATCAGTGCTCCTCTTTAAGGAGCATTGTATTGGACCACGGTGGAGGAGGCCATTCCACTTTCAGAACGTCTCAAGGGAGCCTCGGTGGTAAAAAAAGGTAAGTGAAACTTAACTTTTCTTATTTTTTTAATGCACACATTTGGGGACACATACTTGAATATACACAGTGACAGTGACACTAAACCAATATGAATACAGGTTTGTATCAATAATGAGAGTATCTGACAGATTTACCCAGCTAAGGAAGCCGAGGATTTCTGTGAAACGCGTCTTGGGAACAGTTAAGATTACCCTTATGCCCGAATTATAGTGTGTATATATATATATATATATATATATATATATATATATATATATATATATATATATATATATATATATATATATATATATATATATATATATATATATATATATATATATAATTATTTTGTAAGATTTTGTTTTTTGGGGGGAAGGGGTACAGAAGAGAAATGGGGAATCGACTTTTGTCATACAATTTTCAGCACATGAATATCGTTTTGTACAGTTTTCATCCTTTTTTAACCTTAGTGTTCTCGTTTATTTTTGCCACTTTGGGATTGTGCCACTTCTGCACAGGGTATTGTGGGATTGTGCCACTTCTGCACAGGGTACTGGGGAGGGTATTTGTACGTGCTGTTTTGGTTTGTCGTCTTATGGCGTATTTGTCTGTGTTGTATGTTTTCTTTCCTTGGATATTTTGATGTCTGTGTAGTGGTTGTCTTAGTTGGTGTGTGGTTATTGTCTTGTGTGTTTGCTCATGCTCCTGTTATTGTGTGGTGAAGTTTGTGTATTCAATTCCTTTGTTATTGTGGTCGGGGTTTTTGTGTGGTGTGGTTTGTGGGATGAGGGCGTTGTCCCCATTTTTTGGTGTTGGTTGGTAGTTAATTGTTCTTTGGGTGACCCACCTGGTCCTCTATCTTGAATTTGTTTTGGCTATATATTTTTTATATGTTATATTTTTTATGTTTTATTTTATATGTTTTTAAAAAGTTTTTTAATACCATTTGGGGAATATACCCTATCAATAAATAGCTTTATACATACATCTTGGGCCAGTGGTTCCCTGCTTATAGGCGTGTAGTCCTGACACTACACAATGCGCTGAAATGGAGCCTTTTGTATGGCTCCACATTTGTGAGTATATTTCTATATATATTCTACTCCATCCTTCAGTACATGAGATACTGCTCAATATTTGCTGTTTTGCTCTAGCCCTAATATAGGATTAAAAGAAAAACAGTACACCAAAGAAGGGAAAGGTTGCCTTAACGGACCTATTGGCGTTTTACCCATGATCTAGGCATATAGCTCGGGTAAATGTGAGTGGTTCCATGTATATAAGTTCACTCTCACTTTATACCTACTATTTTACACTATTGGAGTCCTGTGTTCTTTTTTCTTTTCTTAGGTGTTTTTTTCTTTTTTTTGTGTGAAATTTTGAGAATAATTATTCGCATTGTACTAGTTAAGTATATTCTACTTATTTACCGGTGATCTTAAATAAGCGCTACATCGTTTTGTTTTTATTGATATATGTTGTTTGGTGTCTATGGGAAGGATACACTTGGTGTTATAGCAGCTATTTTTATATGTTGGAGTGCATAGCACATTCTTTAAGATTTATATTTATATATTGTTCGTGCCGGTATACTTTTCTTGCATTTTTGTATTATAATGCTCTAGTGTGACTTTAATACTCCTTTGGGTCAGCAAGATGCAGGTAGGTAACATATACTGGCAGTATTTCAGAACAAGTTAAACATTCAGCAATTTAAGTGCAACTAGAAAAACATTCCAAGCTGCTTGAAAAATTAAGTACTAAGATGTAATTATTAGCTCTGATGTTTAAGTCTAAAGTACCTACAAATAACGTAATCAAGGAATGTTGACTTCCTGACTACACCAGAGAGCTGTGATGTTATAAGATAAATGCCACTTCATCCGGAAATTATACTAATCAACAAGGAGATCTCAGCTGCACCCAAATACTTATTAATATAATATATACAAACCTCCAGTTAAGTCTCATTGAGACTTAAATAGGGTGGCCTTTTGTGATACAGACGTGACAATACTGATCAAGTCTACAATTTAACACATTTTGTATTTTCCTTAACAGAATTTACCTTAAAAAAGGATAACATATTACCATGTTAGCATAAAGGTGAGGTTATTGCATCCATTAGAAGGGATTGACCAATGTTTAAAATGTATTATATTACCAAAACAATCTTGATTTGAAAATTATCATGGAAAAGCTAATTTCATAGGGTTAGGCATAGTTCTATTAAATGTAAAAACAGTTTAAAGACTAACAAACAGTAACTATCTTCGAGGCAAGGCTCACTACCCACGTTTATAAAGATCAGATGCATGAATTTTATTAATCTTTATATTCTTAATTATTCCATAAAAGTTAGTAAAATATCATATACCTCTAATTATTCTTACACTCAAGGTCAACTTTAGCATGACCATTTTGGCAGTGGACGTATCTCCTGTGACAGATGGAAATGGTATCAATTTCAGATAGTGGAACTCTCACTAAATGGCACTTTTTTTTTTTAAATCCAAATAGCTCCCAGGTTGACAGTTCTACTTACATGGGTAATGAGAGGGGAGTAGTAAGTATCTTACTTGAAAGTCTGTTGGATGACTAGGGGAGTAGTACGTATATCTTACTTGAATGTCTGTTGGATGACTATTATCTGCATGCTGTGTGTGTTGATGTCAGAAGCCCAAAGTGAAATGCTGGACATACAGACACCAGGCAATGTGAACAGTACACATCAGTGAGTAACCCTCTAAACTGTTATAACACAAATTTAAATTCAGAAAGTGTTACCTGGAAGAAAACTTTTTATGTCATGCTAAATGGTTTGAACACAAAATTGAATTATAGTTTAGAGTTTTATTGCCAATTTACAAATACATAGAAAATTGAAACACACTGAATTTATTGATAAACAACATGAACAGTAAATATATTTTAAACTAAGTTGTAAATGCGCCATATCATAACTTGTGGAGTCAAAACCTCTTCTTGATGCTATAATATAAATCTAATTCTTTAAGAGTCAAAATATAAAATGAACAGATTCTCTATTTCCCTGAACATACAAAGGATATGTAGCGTCCGATTCCCGTAAATATGACCTTTGTAGCAATCTACATTGATCTTGGTCCATCAGAAGCCAACACAACTTTAAACAAACCTCTAATTTAGATCTGCACTTTTCAAAGTAGACCCTGCCAAGAAAGAATAAAAAGTTCATATGTCCCTTTGAGCTACTAAACCATTCAGATTTCTTCCGTACATGCCATAAAAGGTCAGAGCACAATGTCCACAGTATGCCTGTGGCATGATGGGTGGGTGATAGGGATATCTAAGAGAGGTGATGAGGAGGAGGAGGAAGAGGGATTGTTGGAGCATGTCTCCTTCAGACAGCTTGGAGAAAAAAAATATCTAATTAACTCATTAGGCAGATGATAGAATGCGGCAGATATTACAGCTTGCAATGAGAGTGGATGGGTACTAGGAATATAAGCCATGCAAAAAAAAGAAAGCAGTTCCATTTTGCATACACTATACAGCACAGTGTGTAAAACAAATTCCAACTATTCTACACAATATTTTAACCCCACCAGAATTAGAAGGTTGACAAATCCGAGCATAGCATGACAGTCCAGGTACATTACCGGTCATGAAGGCTTAATAAAGATCTAGATTTTTATATTACTTATATCCTGGAACAGGGATAGCTAACCTGGTCTCTATTGATGTTTATGTTTAGTAATAGCTGAAATTAACTATACTGAAAGCAGAATTATCACCGTCTCATTTGCAAAGCCCCTGACAATAACATTGCTGCTAAGGGTACAGTCACCAGTATCCCAGTAAGTGTCAAGCGTAGTAAAATACTGAGACAAAGTAGCCCTTTAACACGGTCCACTCAACACTGTCAAAATGTTGTTTGATATGGGTATTAGCAAGATGAATAAGTATGGAGATACAGAGCAACACTACAGACCCAGGGTTAGTAGGTGATATGAAGAAAGCACTGTGTACTAGGGTATTTATGACAGAGGAAGAGTGGGCATAAATAGGTGAGCAATGAACAAAGGAAGCAGGGTAAAACAGAATGGGTGAATGACATAAGCATATTGTGTGAAATCATGTCAATGATTCATTTGTCAAAATGGGCTTCCAGCAATGAGAAAAGGGGGGGGGGGGTCTATGGCAGAGATGAGAGCCTGCAATAGAGAGGTGGTAAATAGCACAAAGACGAGGAAAACACACCAGGTGGATGGAAAGGACTTCAGTGATGGATGATACATAAACAGAATTCCTTGCACTATCAAAATATACGCCATCTGTCTTCTTAATAAACAAGCATATATTGATTTCATTTTATATACTGTACTTATCAAACTGTTAGCCACTAGAAAAGAAAAAAAAGCTCTGCAGCACCATCTGCTGGGCTAAAATATACTGTTTTTTTATGTCTTTATTTTGTTTAAAATCTTTGTAGAGATAAAAAAAAAAAAAGACAAAATGCACAAAATAAAATTAAAATAACTAAAATGTAGGTAAAATTGAGAATTGCTCACTTAAGGCAAACAAAAAAAATAGCCACACCAAATTACAACCATAGCAACACATGTGGCAAATTATACAAAGGAGAGTGCAGCTTTGAGGAATATTTTTATACACAAGCAGCATCAACTGATCATTTGTTATACTCGAGAAAAACAGTTTCAATAAAAATGGTCTCAATGCATTGTGAGTGGGTCATTGGTGGATGCACATCTGCTCAGTGAATTGATATAATCACTTTCACTTGCATTAAGGAGATGCCAAAGCACTGTATTTATAACATAGAAACAGGCAACAAAATATAAAGTAAAAGCAATGCAGCATGAGGATGACCTCTAGACTATGAAGAAGGGGTCATTGATTTTCTTTAACATATCCCTCCAGTAGAAAAAGAATGTGATTGGGTAAGACCACCATATATGAAGAAAATATCTGGGTGCCATTTTTCACCTCCTTATGTTTCAGACCCTTTTTCTATGCAAGTATTTAAGTAAAACCCTAACACCTTCAGGTATATGCCATGCTCCATTCTCCATGCTGCAGACTCAATACTATTACAAAGATGTTTTTTTTCTTCATACTGTAACAATTCCTTTTTCGCATAGAATTGTTCAATGTCTAGTCAACCTTCACCTTTTACTAGCACTTACATATTGGATTTTTTTCACATCTAATAGAACACGCAACATACATAGGTTTTCAATCTTCTATGTATTAGCAAACCTAATTCAAAGTACAGCATTTTTTCCACTTTCTTAGCAAGATTGCGCAAGGTCATTTATGGGCTAATTAATGCTTGTGAATCAATGCATCTGGAAATATTGAGGATAACACTTTTACCTAACCATTTATGCACAGTAAACAAAACAAATGCTTTATATATAACCCACTCAAACTCTTCCTGTCAGGCTTCAATGAAAAATAAGAAGGCAGGTTCTAGGAATTTTACCTTACCAACATTATTTACATCATTATTTATGTGCAGTGTTTAATAAGTCAGAGCAGGGAATTTGCGGAAAAAAAATACATAGTTCATAGCTGAAAAGAGACTTGCGTCCATCAAGTTCAGCCTTTCTCACATGTGTTTTTGCTGTTGATGCAAAAGAAGGTTTAAAAAAAAAAAAAAACAACAGTCTGAAGCGCTTCCTATTTTGCAACAAACTAAGAAATAAATCTTTTTGACCCCTAAATGATCGTCAGGAAATGCTTTCCTATGGGCGGTTTGAATGTGCACGCGGCTCTTGCCACGCATGCACATTCGGCGCCGACATCAGCAGAGGGAGAAGAGATCCCCGGCGCTGGAGAAAGGCAAGTGTTTTAACCCCTTCAGCCCAGCGGGAGTGGGATCCTGAGGGTGGGGAGGACCTATTAACAGTATAGAGCCAGGAAAACGAGTTTGTTTTCCAGGTACTATAGTGGTCCTTTAAATGTTGCACATTCATTTCACCTTTGTTTTAGTTAAGGAGAGGAACATGTTAGTGGCTCTATAAATAATTTCTCTTTTGTTCTAGCACTACAACCCACCCTCCCCATATGTAATCCAAACCCTTATTATATTTGCAGGTTTTGATCATATCACCTTCTTGCATTCCCTATTCTAAGCAATACACATTAGATTCACTAAATATTCACTGATAAAATAAGCAGCTAAAGCTATTTTAGCTACATTGAATGTTTAGTCAATAAGATTAACCACAACTGAATAAACCAGCCAAGAATAATTGCTGGGGGCTACACCTCAATTAACCCATGTTTTAATCTGATTTTCATGGTTGGGACTAGCTACATTAACAAAAAGAATGCCCACAAATAATCATAATAAATCCTCCTCCACTAAATTACAATATTTAGGTATCTTGCTTAGCTGTCATATGTACAACTGGGACCAGATAACTGAAAGGCAGCAATACCTTATAAATGGGGATTTCCCACCCGTTTAGTTGTACGGATGGAGTGGAAAAAGTGCTTGTAGGTTGAGTAGAAGGGAAGAGCGTCCTGATGCAGTAGAATATTCCCCTACCACAGATGGACTTTCCAGCCCGAGTGGGCTCTACCCAGACATCAAGGGTGATGGGAGATTGGCACCGCATTACCGCAGCTATTGTGATGGGATTCCAGCATGGTTAAAATTTACTAGGCTGAAATCTCCACATGGCATAGGCTAATTAGTATCTAGTTACAAACAGTTGGATGAGTCATCAGTATACTGAGCATGTGCAGGAATGCAGGAACTGAAATTGCACTTATTTCCTTTGTCTTGGATGAGCCATGTGGTTTGGCCAGATGTACAAGTCTATATTCTGCTCATTGATTGGTTAAGGGTATATGTGGGTGTAGCTATTATTGGGAGGAGCTATATAAGGAATGTACACCATGTGTTGGTCTCTCAGATATTTTTGGAACAGGAGTTCATCTGAGGCCCGATCAGTATGTAAATAAAGACCTCTTATTTCCTGAAGACCTGCATCCATTTCTCTGTGTTTGGTTTCTGCTAGTTTACTCGGTAACACTATGATGATGTATAATTTAATATGTGATTTTACACCCTTTCCGGGGTGGACATTCAGTGGTGTATGATTATGAGGGGAACTCTGAGGAGATTGAGATTGAGTACCCCAGGGGCATTTGAGGTGGAATTTGGGGACTGGAAAGAACCAACACATACGCACAAGTCTAGAGTTCACGCTAAACAGACATAGCAATAGCACTGTGAGTATGGTTATGTCAAGTAGGTGTCATGCTGCGTTGAAAACCAAACCCCCTCCCCCCCCCCAAAAAAAAATATATATATATTAAAAATAACTATAAAAAGCAGGGATTTTGTAGTGAACTGAGACCTAAAATGTATTAAACAATGTTTGGGTTCATGTCAAGGCAAAAGGTCTCAATTAGGACCATAACATAACACATACAGCCAAAAGGCGTACCAGAACACTACCCTAAGGGAGAAACATTTAGGTCCAGGAAACAAATGCAGTAAATGGGTGGGTGGTGGAGGTGATGATAAGTCACAAAGCTAGTGTAGGCAGGCCACTGTTACGAGGTCACTCTCAACCTCTAAACATAATAAACACAATGCCTGAATATAACTCCAGACTACAGGGCGCCACAGCCACTAGAGTATATATAAATGCCAAACAATGAAGAAATAACAATGGGTGGAAATCCAAACAATCCACTTTATTTTGGAACAATAAATAAAATAGTAAAATGTGCGCAATATATGCAGGAAAAAACAATATAAATATTAACAGCCAAATTGGCCAAGAACCCCTAAGGACAGCAGCTATAACATATGAATGTACGCTATGCATAGTGTCAAACAGTCCTATGAGTTGGGACACTAATATTGAAGGGGAGTCATGCCGCAACGCCAGAGTAGAGTATGCAATATTCACCACTCATTTTACTTGCCTGTCATGGGCTAGTTTCATGCTTTTTGGGCAATTGTAAATATGTTTTTTTTTTCTTTTATCTGTTATGTATTTCTGTTGGTTATCCTATATGTCCTTATGTTTATTTTTTTCTGAGTGATCCACCACAAATATCTAAACGATGCATTGTGCTTGGAGGTCCGAAGACATGGAAATGGGTGTTCACATCGCCAGGTACCAGACGGGGCAGATGCCAAATACGAAAAAACACTAAATCATGAACAGCCGAGACACAAAGCGAAACGGGATACACAAATATAAATGGTGCTGACATTTCTGTCATTGGAACTTAACTCTCTTAATAAGAGGATATTAGCACTCTCAGAAGCAAAGAAGGCAAAGGCACAGGTGGCACATTCTTCCAGGAGAACAACTTCCAATGGGGCAAAAGGCCTAGATTTAATTCCCCCCAATACCCATTTGTCTTCCACTCCTGCTTTTCCACAAAGAAAATAGGGTATTGATACTAATTAGTAAAGATGTGGCATTTGAATTGATTAAAAAATATACGGATAAACAAGGGAGGTTCTTAACATTACAGTGTTTGTTGGACAATGCTTCATACACGCTAATTAACCTATATGGCCCATATACTGACCAAGCGGCCTACCTTACACAAATCTTCCGTAAGACGAATAAGTGGAGATTGGGTGAGGTTGTGATAGGATGGGACACAAACTTTATTCTAGACCCTCACCTAGACACTTCATCACCAATCCACACCATTCACAGACTCCAGCAGGAAGCCAACCACAAAAAAACATTAACCAAATCCTTTTAACACAGAACTTCATAGACCCTTAGAGGGTAACGCACCGCCGGGAAAAATATTTCACATTCCACTCTATGGCACATAACTCGTACTCCCAAATAGACTGAATCCTCATACCCACTTCTCTAATCAGTAATATTGTCACAGTAACAGTAGGTATAATAACCTGGTCGGACCATGCTCTGGTCATACTCCATCTTAATGAACAATTTCCACCTAAAAGGAAAGGAGCCTGGCGTCTTAATGAGCACTTGCTCGCAGACCTTCAGATATTAGATGAAGTTAGGAAAGAACTAACTACCACAACAAGAGGACATAGCCTTAAATTAGAAAGACACAGGTTTAAAAATAATATCAGGAAGTATTACTTTACTGAGAGGGTAGTGGATGCATGGAATTACCTTCCAGCTGAAGTGGTAGAGGTTAACACAGTAAAGGAGTTTAAGCATGCGTGGGATAGGCATAAGGCTATCCTAAATATAAGATAAGGCTAGGGACGAATGAAAGTATTTAGAAAATTGGGCAGACTAGATGGTCCGAATGGTTCTTATCTGCCGTCACAGTCTATGTTTCTATGTTTTAACTTACCTCCTATTTTAAACTTAACTCCCGCCCAGACACATCAATAGAAGCCATATGGCTAGCCCACAAGGCATATATGAGAAGAGTGCTGATTAAACAAGCAAGCAGAGCTAAGGCTGCCCGCCTTACCAAATATCTAACTATTACTAAAAGCCTTACAGAATTAGATACATTAAATAAACAGACACGTCTAGAAGTGTGTTCTCAGGAGATTAAAGAACTAAGAACACAGCTACAAGAAATGAAGGTGGCTAAGACAAACTTTTACTTAAGGCACCTTAAGTCTAAATCCTTCAAACAGGGGAACAGGGCGTGGAAGCTACTAGCCTCTCGTCTCAAAAAGAGAACTATGGCCACCAAAATAGCATATATTACCAACTCCTCAGGCCAAAAAGCAGTGAACCCGGATCAGATAGCACAGGAGTACCAGACACTATATAATCTCAAGATGATGCCCTAACGTCACAACCAACGATAAGACAACACTGAATTTCTGGCAAACGTCCGATTACCAACTCTGCCCGACTCAGAAAGCCAGGGGTTTCTGAAGCAGATATCAGAGGAGGAAATTTGCCACCTCATTAGGCTGCTACCTAATAATAAATCACCGAGACCGAATGGTCTATCTCCCATCTATTACAAAACCTTTCAGGAGGTGGTTACCACACCTGGTGCCTGATTCACCAGGGCTTTCAAACAGGCAGGTTGCCGGATGAGATGATGTGGACGCACATCGTTACCTTGCCCAACCCAGGCAGGAAACCCACCATCTGCGCTAACTTCCGCCCAATATCCCTGTTGAACATAGACACTAAACTATGCAAAAGTTTTAGCAAAAAGGCTCCAAGACCTACTCCCTAATTTGATCAATTATAACCAATCAGGTTGTGTACAAGGACGTCAGGGCTCAGATAACTTTTGAGTGCTGCTAAACATCCTAGAGTATTTAAACACAAACAAAAAAGAGGGATTGTTGTTGGCTTAGGATGCAGAAAAAGCATTTGATAGGCTCAACTGGCTCTACATGAAAGCCACCCTTGAAAAATGTGGCTTTCCTGCTGCATTCATAACAGCGATTATGAAACTACATACCTCTCCAGAAGCTTGCATTATACGAAAGACAAGGGCCCGGTACAAAAAGGTTGCAATCTACCTAATGCAGATTGCAACCCACAATGCTTTCTTGTTGTTCAAAAAAGGAAACCCAGAGACGATTTTTACAGTTTCAGCTCCAGATCATTTCGGGGATTTTGTACCGTGATGCACCTGCTCCCCGGACGGTGATGGGAGAGAGCAGAGTTGGGGCTACACATTTTATTTTTAAAATTCCCCCTACTGCGGCAAAGCAGAATCCCCAAAAAAGATGCAGGGTCTGTTCTAACAGGGGGCAGAGAAAAGACAGTGTATATTACTGTCCTGATTGCCCTGGGCAGCCTGGACTCTGCATTGGCGACTGCTTCAAACGATACCACACGCTGGCCCATTTTGAATGTATTTTTTAACATTTGCCGTTCAGTTTTTTTTTTTTGGGGGGGGGGGGGCGGGGTGTTACATTTACCCCGTGCATGGGGGGCATGGGTGTCCTTAGGAGGCCTCGCACCTCGCAGAAAACAACCCGGGGTGTTTTGTTGCAATAACCAACAATGGGCTCTCCTAAATCACAGTCAAAAAGCGGTGTGCATGTGTAAAATTGAGGATTGAACAGTTACCTCCACACACGTTCTTCAACTTTTTTTATCTTTTGTCTGGCTAAAAAAAAGTTGCATCAAAGCACTCCACATGCAATACCTCGGGGTGTCTACGTTTCAAGTATGTACCCTTTTGTGGCGATATATAAAACTGGGGTATGTGATAAGCCCCAAGCTAAAGATAGGCCTATCAGAAGACATACTCTCAATTTCAACTCAAATGGCAAGTCATACAATTGTAACCGTACCTTCCCAAAATCCTGTCAGACCTATGCATGGGGGGCATGGGTGTCCTTAGGAGGCCTCGCAGAAAACAACCCGGGGTGTTTTCTTGCAATAACCAACAACGGGCTCTCCTAAATCACAGTCAAAAAGCGGTGTGCGTGTGTAAAATTGAGGATTGAACAGTTACCTCCACACACGTTCTTCAACTACTGTGGGGTGTAAACTTTTCAAATATATGCACACTCATGGCAAGAAAATACATTGGTATATCTGATAAGGCCTGTGAAGGATTTTCCATGTACTTACCTGTGGGCCCTCAGTTAAACCCTCTCCCTGCTGTTTTAATACCTGTATCTGTTCGGTTTAAAATGTATGAAAAATGTATTCGTTTACTAAACAGAGACCACACACCCTGGGTAACAATCAACATTAGAACAGAGAAACCGCAACTTAACTGCTACTAGGTGGCTGCCATTCGGCATACGAACACGTGGCGAGAACAAAGGATGGCGGCCATCTTAGAACTCACGAACGCGGTCAGCGGGACTTATGCAGGGATTGCCTGGAACTAATTTCGGCACGGCAACCATGCGAACGCCCGGTCCACACGGAAGTCCTGGAGGAATACGTTCCCCTCCACGAATCAAACTGGCATTCGGTAGGTAAAATCTACCGAATGAGGGGAACATTCACATGTAACCAGCTACACCATACGAACGGTGGTTTTCGTGTAGTTAGATGCGAACGGAGACCGGCTCTTGCTACTGATTCTATGGAACTCTAGATCCGATACCTCCACATGGCAAGCCGGTCAAACTTACACACGATGCGACACGGAAACTACCTAACGGAAATTCGTGAAACTTGGATATATGACCACCAGTGTCCTCAGCTACCCAGGGATGTTGAAATTATGTTTGTATGTTGTATAAAAAATATATACTTTTCTGAAATTGTTAAAAAAACTGTAAATGTTCTGGCCAGCAGATAATTGAGCTGTGTGTATTGCTAAAACTCAATTATCTAGCCTGGCCCAGAGGAGGAGTTTTATGTTGCATAAATTGTGAGTTCTGTGTGCCAGTAAATCAGTCTTGTTCCAGCATTAAGCTTTGGCTCATGTGTGGATTATTCGGCGATTCCAGGGATATTTCTACTCGTGGAATATTGGGTAATTTTATTTTATGGGAAGAAGGGAATACTTGACGGAGGAACGGATTGTACCGTCACAAGGCCCCCAAAAGGAAGATAGGCAAACAAGATATGTAAAATTTGAAAAACGCATATCAGACATTTTGCTTTGCACCCCCCAGTGAACCAGACAAACGTATGCATGAGTGTTATCGCTGTACTCGGGAGATGATGCCGAGTACATATTGGGGTGTCCTTTGGCAGTAACACCTAACAGGAGCTTAGAATCTATGCACAAAGTAGAATGTGTGAGTAAAAAATAACACCACAAAAACGTTTGACAGAGACTGGTGGTAGAATTAGTGCAAGTGTTGAAATACCACCATGTGAAATGCCGTAGGGTGTGTACTTTTCAAAAACATACAGTTTGACGGAGGTGAATTACATTGGCCGGCTTCAGACATGTTCCAACTGGTCCACAGCTGTGTTTTTTTATTTTTTTTTATCATATTTTATCAGCTCCTGCACAACATGACCCATTAAGCTTATAAATCGTGAATTTGGGTGGAAATAAGTGACCAACAACCGCGACCCTCGATATATACGGGCTACCGGAGCTGAGGAGAGGCTTGCTCCTGGAGTTCTAGTCCCTCGGAGGAGAGATCCCTGCTGCACCATGCGGGATCCTGCCTGGCGGTGAGTAAAGTGGACGGCCGCCGCTCCACTATCCTGCCCAACGGAGCCCGACAAGCGCATGGAAAATCGGCGGACCCGGTCCTGAGCCCAAAGCGGACTACAGACACCATCTGGCACCGACGCACAGGGCAACAAACACCAAACAACCCTTACCATACAGCAGCTCCCAAGTCCGGGGACACATCGGGCGCATGTCGCTAGTAACCCAGCACTACGCAGGGCCACCATCAGGGGGTGACAACCATGACGGTTGTCACGGGCCCGGCGGCCCTGGGGGGCCCGGACTGCTCTGGCAGTCCTGGGCCCCACTTTCCCTCTCTGCACACATAGATAGCTAATATCGCTATCTATGTGTGCAGCCGCAGGCCCCCGGCTCCCTGTTACCGCAGAGGGGGCCCAGGCAGCACACAGCCTCTTCTCGTCTCTGCTAATAACTCTCGCGAGACCCGGTTGCCATGGCAATAAAAGTTTAGTTTTGTGTGAAAAGATTAGGCTGAACTCCGAGACTTTTTTTTTTCCCTTTCTTTTTGATAATCTATGATTATCCATTGAACAATTAAAAAAATGAATAAAATCACAGATACCAGAATAGCACTCTGCATTTAAGGGCTAAGGTAATTTAATGGTTAATGCAGAGACCCATAGCTTCTTCCATAATAAGCATAAATAATAACTAAATGTAAGGTGGTGATGGTAATAGGCACTTATATAGAAGATGAAAAGCCTCCTAGTTGACGCTCCTGATAAATAAATGATATCATAAAGGAGAACAGCAGCTCCTTAGCTGCAGCCTGGAACAATAAAAGAGGCATTCAGAATATTCTTTTTTTATGGGTCGGAATGTGCTGGGCTATTTATAAAGTGTCAGTTTGTGGGCTCTTTATACACTGTGGTATAGAGATAAAAGATATACAATTGAATCATATGTTTATTTGGAGGGTGGGGGATTGAGAAGGTTAAAAAAAATAGGTTTAGAGAAGTTCAAAACGTGTGGACGGCAGTGTGAGTGTTTAAGAATTATTTTTTTAGTGTGATGGTGTATAGCTGCAGCACTATAGAAATTACAAATTTAAAATAAACATAGCATAGATATTTGGGCTAGTTGAAAATATATAAATTGGTAAAGGGTTAAACAGAGAAGTAGAGTTACAATTTGGAACTGGAAAGACCCTAGAGCTGTGCACTTGATAAACATTGGGCAAGCATCCACAAATCATAAGTTTATATAGAACATAAAACCGAGCAGCAACGTTCTGGGATATGTGCTTATCAGACATTTGTAACTGTATACAATGTTTGAATATTAAGTATGCAGAGATGCAGGCCCATTTTATCGGACACTGTGAAACACTACCATTTCAGTGAAACAGCAATGTTTACAGTTTTGATTGAACACACATGACATTTTGCTGAGAACACAGAGGGATTTGCTCATTATATTCTTCAATTTGTGAATGTCTTCATGTTTAGCATCAATACCACCAGACACACAACAACCACAGGCGGCGAGACCGTGCGGGCGGACCGCAGATGCAGGGGCCAGCATAAACCAGTAGTTCTTTGAGCGGCAAAAGCTACAAGATGGCGCCGACGAAGGCGGCCTCTCCCGCCGGCACAAACAGCCACCTGGCGCATGAAACAGAAGGCTGCTCCCCTACACTGCAAGATACTTGCATTATAAATACTATAAAATTTAGCCTAGTTTATGAATGCCACGCAAGTGTTCAAATATGTTTATATTCAATTGCCTGTAACTGCCGTTGTGGCACTGCAAGCATGCTTGTTATATCTTGCACAGGACAAAATAAAGAAATAATAAAAAAAAACCACCAGACAAAGAAGTCAAATGAGAAGAACTTAATCAGAGAAATGCTGAGATTGCCATGAATGTTCCCAATGTTACACTATGAGAAACATTGTTCTGGACCGAGATTAGCATATGTGATCTCAGTACATGTGTACTGTTCTACTTTGCACCTGTAAGTTATGTGACATTTTTGGTTTACCATAAACTAAAGGAATTATTTTATGTAGCTATTTTTGATGTGCATCTTTACACATACAACACCTAGTTTTGTATAAGGGAGCATATTGTTTAGATAATTTGATTGCTACCATATTCTTGGGGGTCGGGAGCTTCTTAACCTGTGCCAGAGTCTGGGGATGGTTGGACAGTTCTCAGGAGCGCCGGAACCTGAGGACCACTAGGAAGACTACACTGGCTAATGAGCTCCCTTCTAACTAAAGGGAAAGGAACCCGCTTCACTCTTTAGGCCTCACAGCTCATATAAGGCAGAAACTTACATCCTCGGGTCGATCCTGTTTTAAGGTTTAAGTCCTCAGGTTTCATTTCTGTTTTAGTTTTATTCTGTGTCTGCTATCACTTTCTAACTAGGAGACCAAGGCTGCATTGATAGCATAGATCCTGTTTAATTCAAGCCACCAACATGTCTTTGCCGCATGGATTTCTGACCCTCTTTCACGGTGTCCGATCGCCAACTGAGTGTGACTGCACCTGATCAGTGCGGCCACGCTGTCACGGTGCCAGATCGGCACCGCAATGTGACCACATCTGATCAGTGCAGTCACACTAGAGGAGGGAGAGGTTACTAACCTTGCCTCCAGCGCCTCTCCCTCCGCTCCTATGACAGTGGCCGGGTCCAGCATTAGGAAGGACAATGGCCGCTGCAAGGTGTCACTATATGATAGTGCCGCCCACAATGACATAACTAGTGACGTGAATGTGCGTGCGGCGACACATTTTCGCCATGCACGCACGTTCTGGAGTCACTGGACCCATTTTAGCAAATAGCAGGTTTTACAGGGTTATTTAAACCCAAACCTGCAGCTGTTCAGTGCCCTGTTGTGGTTTTGATCATGTGTTGGTTATCCAAGAGCGCGTTCCTGTTAACTGTTTGGTTATTTATCTTTGCTTGACTTTCCGTATTTATGGTAACCCTGACCCTTTGGCTTTGTTCTTACCGTATTTGTTCCTTTCTGTATATCTGACATTGGCTTGTTACTGGTTATTCTTATACGTTAAATCCAGCCATTATAAGGTCCAGTAATAATACTAATGTGTTGCCTGTGCTTTGGATTAGATCTTTAATTGAATAAAAATAATGCAATCAGGTGGAAAACTGGTCAAAATGCAGTCTTTTGGGGTTTTTGTGTGCTCTGAATGATGGATGGATGAGGTTTCTTTTCATCTATTCCTTATTTAAATTGACCAAAACACAACTACTGGTACATCAGTCTTTCTGACATAACCCTTTATGCATGCATGAACTTCTCATGAAAGCGCACACTTATTGTTTATCTTACTAAAAGACAGACTTTGGGTATTATTTACCGGTATTCTCCTGAGGCATTTATCTATAATTCCTATCTAGGCAAACAGGTTAACTTTTTTTTTTTATTTCTCTTTTGTCTGATTTTCAAGATAACAATACAAGAAAAGTAAATATATAATAAGGTAAGTACACCATAGCCCCATAACCCCATAAATCCTGGCTGCCAGGTAGACAATCAGGTCTAATTAATTACATTTGTACAGGTCATACAGGATCTAAATATAAATAAATCATACAAACAATGCAAAGATTATTTACATATTTCAGAATAAACTCCCTTCAGCTGGAGACTTGTATCTCCCACTCTCCCAGAATACAGGACAACTAAATATAAAAGTAATCTATACTTTTAGGCAATGGAGTATAATTAAGGCAACAACTTCCTTCATAAATGAGTAGATTTCATTTATCTTGGGGTCTGATCATATAATCTTCATTTACCTGAGTTTGTTTTTGATAATGTCATAACATATCGCCCTCCTGAACATTTAATCTCTCATCAAATTAGGTCATATATCTACCCTTGGTTTGAAGATCATGAACTATAGTTCCCAGCTCTACTCCTGCATATCAACTCTCCTTTCTCAACAACTCATTACCCACGGGTCTCCGTACATCATTCTATATTAATTTGGGGACTACCTTCTTAACACATGTGCTTAGGGTGCTGTATTACCTTTCCCTTAAACAGGTAGTTATGGTATAGAAAAAAGTAAGGAAAAAAAAAAAAAGAAGAAAGCGCCCAAGTCTCCTCCCTCCTTTCAAGTAATGACAATTATTTCTCTATTAAGGGTATCCTGTGCTAAATATGCAAATAATGGGGGGCCATTTTTCATTATGCTTTTCCCTACTTCCTAATAAATCTGCCTGGGTGGCTTCTGCAGATTGGATTTTCCCCACTCTTGTTAGCCATTGTTCTATGGTCGGGGTCAGTGTTTGCTTCCAGAGGGCAGATCATTTAGCAGCGTCAAATAGATGCCGTAAAATAGATTTTTTTTTTGTATTTAGAAAGGGATATAGGCGTTGCATGCAATAAGACAGTTGCTATATCAAAACTTGGCATCTCATCAAAAATCTTGGTCATCTCCTCATTTATTTTTCCCCAGTATGGTCTGATGTCAGGACAATCCCACCAAATAGGTCATATGGACCCTGTATCCGACTCACATCTCCATCATGTATCTGGAATCGTCGGGAAGATTCTGTGTAAGAGGGCAGGGGTACGATACCAATGAGATATTCATTTATAATTTGTTTCTTGAATTTTTGATCTAACCGAGCTCATGTTGTAGTGTAAGAGGCCCGTACACAAACACACTGCACCCCCCCACACACACACACTGCACCCCCCCACACAAACACACTGCACCCCCCCACACAAACCCCTCACACAAACACACTGCACCCCCCCACACACATCCCCTCACACAAACACACAGCACCCCCCACACACACAGAACACCTCCCACATACACAGAACACCTCCCACAAACACAGAACACCTCCCACAAACACACTGCACCCCCCATACACACACATGCCCTCACACAAACACACTGCACCCCCACACACACACACCCTCACACAAACACACTGCACCCCCACACAGAACCCTACACACAAACGATGCACCCCCACACAAACACACTGCACACCCCACACAGAACCCCTCACACACAAACCATGCACCCCCCATACAAACACACTGCACACCCCACACAGAACCCCTCTCCAACACACACACATCCAACACACACATCACCCCTTCATACACACAGCCCCCATATACAACACCCTTCACACTAACACTCACTGCACCGCACACACACACACACACATAACCCCTCACACAGCCACACTCATTGCACCCCTCGCACGCACAACGCACCCCCTCACATGCACTCTGGACCCCTCACACAAATCCAGCATCCCTCACACAAACACACACACACACACACACACACACACACACTACACCCTGTCACACACATACTTTACCCCTCACACAAAAACACTACACCCCACACACACAGCCCCTCACACAAACACACTGCACCCCCTCACACACAGCATCCCACACACACTGCACCCCTTACACACACACTGAACCCCTCACAAACACACACACACACTACACTCCTCTCACACACACTGAAACAAACACACACACTGCAAGTAGCAACATAATCAATACCAGCTAACATCACACCAAAGAGAAGCAGTTCCAGCCATCACATTGGAAGTGAGTTAATTAAATGTTTGACCAAATACAACAGGCTAATTTTTAAGTTGATCATTTTGCATGGCCCGCAGATGATGTTTTAAATATCCAAATGGCCCTTGGCAGATAAAAGGTTCCCCACCCCTACTCTACGTGCTGTAATGCATATATTGAGGATTGCCCTTCACCACCTTTTCGTATTAGCAGATATCTGAAGTTTCCCTGGGACTCCTGATAGGCCAGAGCCTGTTTGGCTCTAGCAGCCTAGAGTGCCGTGCAAAGACAACTCGAGTGTCTACCCCTGTCCTAGATGGTGACATTGTCACTTTAATATTTACACCTCTTTATCTCCTAGTCCTAATAAACGTGTGTGTGTGTGTGTGTGTGTGTGTGTGTGTGTGTGTGTGTGTGTGCCGCAGTTGCACCTCCCTGAAATTCGTTTTTGCATGTTGGCATGTCTGCAATTGCCCAGAACCCCGAATTGAGCTACAGTGACTAGTCTGTGACAGCCACAGAAAGTCTGGGCAGGGGATAACGGAGATGGCTTCCTAAGGTTGAAGACAACATACAAGTAGCTTTTGCAAGGTATGAGGGGGAGGAAGGGAGGGGGACTATGAAAAATGTATAATTAAATGTGAGCATTGTTTCATCTGGGCATATCTACTTAAAAGTGATATTTAGTTTGTATTTGGGCAGTGGAATGTCCCCTTAAATGTAAATTTATAGCCTGAATCACACAGGACTAACTAAAAAAGTTGTGAAATTTGCAGTCATTGCATCATTACCAGAGTCTGTAATCGCATGGGTGTTTTAGTTCACATACAGCTGCTTTGAGATTATTAGAGATGTTCTATGTTAGATCTGTAAAAAAGTGACTAACAAAGAAATGTAGATGAATGATTGCACTCTATCTACAGGTTCTCCATGCTGTGTCTTATTACAGTCAGAAAAGATTAATGATGCCAGATGTGAAGGAACAAATACTGAAACTTGTTGTACCTTGATACCAAATCCAAGTGAAGTTATCCTTACACACTTTAAATAGGAGTACAATATAATAAAGCTTCAGTTTTTTGTTTTTCACATTATCAACTATTATTTTGGTTTATGCCCCTTCATAAATTAAACAAATGACATTCACGTTGGTGTAATTTTAAATTTACCATCAAATACCGATTTATTTTTACATCAGTAAATTAGAAAACGTTAAAATGGGATTATACAGGGGTCAACTTTTTAAGCTCTCTACGCCTTCATTCAACATAGGTGGGAAAAATACATGACATAGAAATATATAGAACCTAGTAAGCTGCAACAGAGGGGACATTGGGGGGGGGGGGGGGGAGGGACGACGACAAAACAAAACTGTGGTGAAACTGTTATTTCTTTTGCCACAAATAACAAGGACATTGCAAGTAGGGACCCATTTTTTAACTCATAATGCACTGCAATAAAAAATATACAAAAGCCTTTTGAAGCTCTGCATGCATTTGCCACATATCTCGGCCAATTGCAGCTACAGCAGTCAGCTCTCCTAATCAAGGTGGTGACTCAAAGCTTTCACTTTATATGCTAAGCAGATTCAATAGACTCTTGCCCAATAAGGCTGGTTAGCAGTTGCTTGGTTAATAGAAATCCAGGTTGGGCTGGCTACTCAAGTCCATCAAATTCAGATGTTAAAATATACTGTTGATCCAAAAGGGGAAAAAACTTTAAAGTGATGGCAATTACATACATTCCAACTCTGGTGTACTGAGAAGCAGGCTATTGGTGGGTGGAGGGTAAAGTGGAAGAACCAGTAACACAATTAATGTCCCTGCCCAAAGGTGACAGACCTGTCCGAACCATATTAGGCATATCAGCCTGGAGTGAATGCATGCCAATCATGTAAGGATACCCCACTGACAACCATGCAGGGAGCACTGTTTTAGTGTTTTCTGGTGTCACCAGCAGGGGGGCACCAAGGAAGTAAGTGGAGAATGCAGAACAAGAAACTGGAACAATTGAGATGCCTCCCATTGTACAGCGCTACGAAATTTGCATGCGCTATATAAATAATAAAATAATTATGCCATAAAAAGAGGAGAAAAAAAAATAAATCCTTCTTGACTCAATAATGGCAATCAGATTTCTCCTTGGATCACATACAGGTTAAAGGTGCGTTCCAGGTACCATTAAAACCTCATCTCAATTAAGTTCTCATGGTGCCAGGAGACCCCCAGACGGACTCTTACCTCAAGGGGCTAAAGTGAGCCTCCAGCACCGATCTGAACTCCCCCCCCCCCCCCCCCCCCCCCCCCAGGCGGCATCCGGCTTTTTAAATTTCAGTTTCATAAAGCGTGGAGTGCCGTCAGGCAGGGGCTCTACTGATTGGCTGAGAGCGGTCAGCTGATGCTTTCAGCAAATCAGTGACTCCCCATTCACAAGACTGGCTTGAGAAAGCCAGTTTTGTGAATGGGGACTCACCAATTTTCTGACCGCTCTCAGCCAATCAGCGGCACCCCTGCCCAGCCACACTTCGGATACTGAAATTTCAGAAGGCTGATGCCGCCTTGGGGGGGGGAGGGGGGGAGAGAAGGGGGAGATCAGGTCACTCACTAACCCCTTGAGGTCAGAGTGCACCTGGGGAGCTCCTGGCACCATGGGCACTATAAACATTTTATTTATAGAAGGTTGTTGTGGGGCCTAAACTGTCCCTTTAGCTATATATTTTAATATATAGATCCCCCCGACCCCTCCCCCCAAAAAAACAACAACAAAAAAACAAAAATAAACATCCAGGATCTTTTTAAAGCTAACCATTCTACAGAATTTAAGAAGACAATCTTTTTTTTTTTTTTTTTGGTAGATAATTCCACTCTCCTGGAAGAGCCAGCACTTGGCGAAATGCACGTCGGGAATCATTGGCAGAGGCATTGGCAATTATATTAGGGATATTATATTGGTACCTCTATCAGATTAGACTAGCCACCTCACCATTATGTTTACTTCATTTTTTTTTTTTTAAACATTTTCTCTGTCATCAATTGCTATGTGTCGCTGAGGGTGTTTGAAAGCAGGACTCCTTTTTTTCTATTAGGAAGTCCCTCAGGGGGGATGTGGGAGGAAGTTTGAGCCTTAGATTTTTGTTAGGGGGTGCCCTCTAAGGCACGATAGGGCACTAGCTGGTTAGGATTGGTGGACTCATACCTGCCTCTCCTATTTCCCACTATTCCGTTAGTGACTATTAGATATGCAGATCCCTAACTTTACATGTATTTTCATTATTCTTTGTTTTGCTTTCCACCCATAGCTATAGTTTTTATTTTTTATACCTGCATACTAATACTGTGAACCAGTATGCATTAAGATTTATTTGACAATTATAATATTTTTTTGCATATCCCGGTTTTGGGTATTTTAAAAAATTAAAGGAACACTATAGTCACCTAAATTACTTTAGCTAAATAAAGCAGTTTTAGTGTATAGATCATTCCCCTGCAATTTCACTGCTCAATTCACAGTCATTTAGGAGTTAAATCACTTTGTTTCTGTTTATGCAGCCCTAGCCACACCTCTCCTGGCTATGATTGACAGAGCCTGCATGAAAAACAAACTGGTTTCACTTTCAAACAGATGTAATTTACCTTAAATAATTGTATCTCAATCTCTAAATTGAACTTTAAATCACATACAGAAGGCTCTTGCAGGGTCTAGCAAGCTATTAACATAGCAGGGGATAAGAAAATCTTAATTAAACAGAACTTGCAATAAAGAAAGCCTAAATAGGTCTCTCTTTACAGGAAGTGTTTATGGAAGGCTGTGCAAGTCACATGCAGGGAGGTGTGACTAGGGTTCATAAACAAAGGGATTTAACTCCTAAATGGCAGAGGATTGAGCAGTGAGGTTGCAGGGGCATGTTATATACACCAAAACTGCTTCATTAAGCTAAAGTTGTTCAGGTGACTATATTGTCCCTTTTAAAGTGACATTTTAAACTACTACTAAGGGTTGCTCTCACCCTTCCTTCAGAGGGAAGACTTGAGAGGTGCGGATAATTTACCTTCTCCTAGTCTCCCCTCTAGTTCTCTTATTATTTCTGTATTTGTGTATAGGGGTTACCCCCCAACCTCACGAGCAACCTGACACTCTCCCTGCATAACTCTATTTTTCAATTAGATAATTCCACAGCTTTATTGTTCCTACTATAAAAATGGAAAAATAAAAACCTTTTCCTCTGCTCCTGTCTTCTAGTCTCAATGGATGACCTCTAGTCAATTGTATGTTTCTGCAGTTTGTACTGGCCCTCTATAGATTTGTATGGTGCTATTATATACTTTCTGATAAACCGGTTTGTTTCCCTCTTCTAAAGAGAAGAAATGCATTATGGCTATTGAATTAAAATTAAGGCTAATAAATTAAAGTTAAAAGGGGAAAAAAAAAAATTAAAAATCAAAAATTAAAAAACACAACCTGAAAAATGCAGCAAACACTGGGGGTCTTCTGTGTACCTTGTAAGTTTATTTTAAATGGAAAATCTGCTTATTAAGGAATAAAGTAACCCCAAAAAGATTCTACTACAACCATTATATGCTTTTCACTGAAAGGTTAATCAAATTTCCAGTTTGTGCTAACTACAATCAATGGCTATTTAATCTGCAAACTTCAGATCAATGCTGCATGACTGTGTTAAAGCTATATCGGAAACAGAAATTCCAACTGTTAGTGTAGCCATCTGCATGGACTAAAAACGATATTAATAGCCATTTCTTGATACAGTAAACACAGTTCTTACCAGAAATGAACAATTAAATTGCAAGTGTCCTTAATATGGGCAATAATTAGTATTTGAAGTTCAAACGGAGGGGAAAAATGTATCTAGATAATCGATGGGCCCAAGAGAAGATCCCGATCAAAGGTCAGGATCAGAGACGCCAGGGTCGATAGAGTGCTAACCAGATCCTGTCATTAATTATTGCTGAATGACTTGTTTAATGGATTCCCAGCCCTTCCCCCATAATGTCAGCAGGCACTTTGTCTCAGACTGTTATTGGCTACTCAATATACAGTTATGTGCAGTTTCAGCCATTGCAACCACAGCTTCAACACGCCTAGAAAATGGTTTGCACAAATGCATTAGTTTCTCTGTGTCCAAGGCAATTAATCACTTTATATCCACTAGGCATACAAAAATACACAATTTGATAGATTAATGGTAAATGTTCTGCTGTAAAAGATAAAATGTAACCTAATTCATCAAAGAGATTGGATGAGCATGGACCATGTGCCGTGAAACACAGGTGGAGTGTTGGAATGGTGTGCACATTTGCTATCATAGTACTGAGCAGAAAGCGGTCGTAAAAATGAATGACGCCCTAAATATTTTGCCAGATTCATTTCTACAACTGCATTGGGCTGTGAATTCAGGAGATGAAATCTGCATAAAAAAAAACAAAAAACAAACATAAAAATTAATTTTGTGCAACTTTACCCATGCTAATTAGGGGTGCTCTATCATGGAGTAGTTACAAATCCTATACTTCTCTGATCTGGTCTGTTACCTGAATGAACATTCAGTACTTGAATGCATACGCAGGTGTAGATAATGACTTTTGGTTGTGTTTTTTTAGGTTTTTTTTTTTTTTCAAACAATATTGATTACAGAGAATCCCTGCATGTGTCTGAAGAGTTTTATATGGAATAATATGAATGAGTGAGGTACGAATGCTACTTGTGCCATGTAGAAAACGGTTAAAAGCGACATTGCTGGGAGTAACATGGTTTCAGTGCACTATGCAACTCAGATGTTGGACAACTTTTTACACATGAAAAAGAAAAAATGAAAAAAAAAAAAAAAACACATAGCAGCTAATATAATAGATGGCATTTACAAATGATATACATTATGTACAAAACAGTAAAGAGAGATGCATCCCCATAAATAACAAGTGGGTTGCACTGGTTGACTGCATTAAGCTAGATATATGTAAAACGTGTTCAGTATTACTAACTAACCTCTCCCTCTCAAGCTGCTATTACAGGGAGTGCAGAATTATTAGGCAAATGAGTATTTTGACCACATCATCCTCTTTATGCATGTTGTCTTACTCCAAGCTGTATAGGCTCGAAAGCCTTCTACCAATTAAGCATATTAGGTGATGTGCATCTCTGTAATGAGAAGGGATGTGGTCTAATGACATAAACACCCTATATCAGGTGTGCATAATTATTAGGCAACTTCCTTTCCTTTGGCAAAATGGGTCAAAAGAAGGACTTGACAGGCTCAGAAAAGTCAAAAATAGTGAGATATCTTGCAGAGGGATGCAGCACTCTTAAAATTGCAAAGCTTCTGAAGCGTGATCATCGAACAATCAAGCGTTTCATTCAAAATAGTCAACAGGGTCGCAAGAAGCGTGTGGAAAAACCAAGGCGCAAAATAACTGCCCATGAACTGAGAAAAGTCAAGCGTGCAGCTGTCAAGATGCCACTTGCCACCAGTTTGGCCATATTTCAGAGCTGCAACATCACTGGAGTGCCCAAAAGCACAAGGTGTGCAATACTCAGAGACATGGCCAAGGTAAGAAAGGCTGAAAGACGACCACCACTGAACAAGACACACAAGCTGAAACATCAAGACTGGGCCAAGAAATATCTCAAGACTGATTTTTCTAAGGTTTTGTGGACTGATGAAATGAGAGTGAGTCTTGATGGGCCAGATGGATGGGCCCGTGGCTGGATTGGTAAAGGGCAGAGAGCTCCAGTCCGACTCAGACGCCAGCAAGGTGGAGGTGGAGTACTGGTTTGGGCTGGTATCATCAAAGATGAGCTTGTGGGGCCTTTTCGGGTTGAGGATGGAGTCAAGCTCAACTCCCAGTCCTACTGCCAGTTTCTGGAAGACACCTTCTTCAAGCAGTGGTACAGGAAGAAGTCTGCATCCTTCAAGAAAAACATGATTTTCATGCAGGACAATGCTCCATCACACGCGTCCAAGTACTCCACAGCGTGGCTGGCAAGAAAGGGTATGAAAGAAGAAAATCTAATGACATGGCCTCCTTGTTCACCTGATCTGAACCCCATTGAGAACATGTGGTCCATCATCAAATGTGAGATTTACAAGGAGGGAAAACAGTACACCTCTCTGAACAGTGTCTGGGAGGCTGTGGTTGCTTCTGCACGCAATGTTGATGGTGAACAGATTAAAACACTGACAGAATCCATGGATGGCAGGCTTTTGAGTGTCCTTGCAAAGAAAGGTGGCTATATTGGTCACTGATTTGTTTTTGTTTTGTTTTTGAATGTCAGAAATGTATATTTGTGAATGTTGAGATGTTATATTGGTTTCACTGGTAAAAATAAATAATTGAAATGGGTATATATTTGTTTTTTGTTAAGTTGCCTAATAATTATGCACAGTAATAGTCACCTGCACACACAGATATCCCCCTAAAATAGCTATAACTAAAAACAAACTAAAAACTACTTCCAAAAATATTCAGCTTTGATATTGAGTTTTTTGGGTTCATTGAGAACATGGTTGTTGTTCAATAATAAAATTAATCCTCAAAAATACAACTTGCCTAATAATTCTGCACTCCCTGTAGCATTTCTTTAATTTCTGATGTTTTGAGCAAATATATTTCTTATAATACATCTGTTGCCTGACTAACTGGTCATTTTACTTGCTTACTGCTTCACACGCAAAGCAAAAAGCATGAAAACTAAGTTGCTTCAGATAACACCTCATTCCAGAATGCATTTCATATCAGTTATATCTCAATGTATAGTAAACATTCTGTATATACACTGATCAGCAACATTACAACCACTGAAAGATAAAGTCAGTGATTATACAGTGATTATACTATATATTAGTCATTACAATGGCATCTGTCGAGGGGTGGAAGAAAGTGAACAGTCCGTTCTTATATTTCATGTGTTGGAAGCAGTTAAAGTGGGTGAGCAAACACAATACATTTTTACTTCAAATAATATTTAGTGTTTTTTCTGAACCATTTGAAAAGCAAATTGTATAACTTACATTTTGCGGTTGTTTTTCTTTTTTTTTATATATTCAACTGACTGCTTATTTCCTGTCAGATGCAGGGTATCATGTCAACAACAGAGTCGACTATCTTTACATCTCACTATATAAACTTGCTTTCGGCATCTGCATTAATTATAAGACTCGGCAAGGCAGGTGTACTCATTGCTTACAGAAATCATATTAAAAAAGGAAGACATGTTCTTATGACCGTGTATCTAGCACATAAATCTTTACATGCTTTGATGATTTGGCTTTTCACCAAACAGAAGATGTTGCTAAGTGGGACAACAGTCTGTTGGAGAAGAGGTTGGCATCTGGAAAAGGCTTGTTGGTTGCTCAGGGGACAAGAAGAGGATGTTCTAGTCTAATTTCCAAAATGACACAGAGAGCATGGGGAGATGAAGAATTGCTGATCGTCAATCATGAGAAGAGCTGACTTTTACAAATCTCTGCTACTTAAGAGTAAACACTGATATTCAAAAGCAAATATTTTAAATGTATTTATGCTTTAGTCTATGTTGAATCTATATAGGATTTTTTTTAATTTGTGATACTGATTTAAGTCAAAAAAATGTAAACATTTAATACCAGTTAAAATTTGCTTAATTTCTGAGGTTTCTAAATAGATGGGCCAGTAGCAAACTTATATTAAAAAAACAAACAAAACACTATCCACATATACTCATTCAGAGGGTGCATAACACTTGAGAATACCCCTTCCCACTCCTTATAGTTCGATACACATGTGCCCTAGTTATAATATGGGAGGGAGCTTCCTTGTACCCTGTATAAGGTCCTACACTTTTTTGGACTCTACCTGTTAGGCCTGCACGCCCAGAACTATAAAAATCCTCCCTCCACTCCATGCTCCCACATACTGCCTGAATGTCCTGATTGTTTCACTATATTGCATCGCTGTAAACCTACTATCTGTTGCATACTCACGAGTGGAGTGAGGCAAAAAATAAAGAATACATTTTTTTTTTTTTTTTTTAAAGGCAACTGAATGGCCTGAAATAGATTTCGCAGGGGCCCAGTCAGCTCTGTGGTGCTTTAACAGCACGACTGGACCCACTCTGATGATGTCAGAACTGGGAGGAAGGGACTGCCCCGGTCACTCCTCCCAGCTTACACCGGGAGCCGCGTGAGTGGAAGGAGAGGAGGGAGTCAGAGTGGGAACTCTGACTCCCATCAGCCCGAGCCACCACTGGACCCCAGGGAAGTCATCCTCCTGCATATAGGTAGGAAACAGGAGGGTGACAAACAGTTTGTATATGTGTGTCTGTATGTCTGTGTCGAACGTATGGGAGGGTGAGGATAGACTGAGGGGGTTGCGGGGGGGAGGAGGGAGATGACAATTTTCGCACCGTGGCCCCATGGTTTCTAGTTACGCCTCTGACCCTAGTACTACAGCCCATATCTTATCCAAACCATACACCCCCATCACAGCTCCTATCCTCTTACTCCTGCCCTTATCCCCTACAAAGCCCTATTATTATAGTTCCCATTCCCCACATTACTGCTCCTATCCCTCCTTAGCATATGCCCTATTCCCCCATCACAGCCATTATCCCCAGTACAGGTCTAAGTTTTTAGCCCTCACTACTGCCCCTAACACAACACAGCCCCTATTCTAGCCCTGTCCTTCACATAGTACCTATCGCTATATCCACTGCATATACTACAGTCCCTATCCCTCCCACCATAGCTTTATCCCCATACATTTCAGCCCATAATCCCAAAATACTATAGCCCATATATCAACCAAACACTATTGTCCCCCCATCACAGACCTTATTATAAGCCTTTATCCCCCCCATATACAGTTGTAATCACAATGATTCAACCTCTAGTGATTTATATGATAAACAAACCTGAAAGCAATGTTACCTTGCAGTGAGAGGGGAATGCCAATACCTCTCGTGATCCAGTGCCCTGGAAACCTGGTTTGCCCCTTCACCAGGTGCAAAATTTGAGTAATGGTCTCGCGAGCTGAGGCATTTACAGTGTCAGAGCTTTCCTCTGGTAATTCTTGGCAATAAACTGATTGGCCTGAGCGTGGAAGACAGCTACTTATGGTCTGCAACCAACAAAAGTGCAATCAGAGGTGCCAAGCTGCCTCCTCCACAATACACGCCCTCACGCACAAACTGCCCCACACACACACACACTACATCCTTCACACACACACACACACTACATCCTTCACAAACACAATGCACTCCCGTACACTCACTGCACCCCATACACACACACACACACACACATATTGCACCCCTCACACACACTACTGCCCCGTTCTTCTACTACAGCCCATATCTCAGCAGATCCCAGGTAAGTTGTCAAACTGTAAAACAATTTGAATACTTACTCTGGGAGGGCACTACTGGCACCATAACCACTACAAACTGCCGTATTGGTTATTGTGCCAGGATTGTTTCTTTAAATAATCTACCAGTACCCCTCCCAAGATTAGGTTCTGGATCTACACTTGAACGGCAAGCATTTCTGCCGAACAGGGGCCCAGTAAATGCCGCTGCGCTGTACATCTATACAACTTGGAAATTATTTTAACTTGGGGCGCCTTGGAAAAATATTAAAATATTAAGGGTGCCTTGAACCTAGAAAGTTTGGGAACCACTGGGCTGGACCAAATATCCCAAATACACCATTTGGCATACTGTGAGTTGGCCACTTTTAAAAATGGAATGCAAAATAGTGGAAATGTTATTACCTCAAAGGCAACATAGGCACAGACAATCACTTTGGCAAATTTCCAATTATAAAGACTGAAATGAGCATGTACTATATTTGATCCTGTAACTTTCCAGAACACCATAAAATCTCTACATGGGAGGTACTGTTGTACTCGTGAGACATCACTGAACACAAACATGCATTTTTTTCAGAACAGTGAAATGTATAGTGTGGACTATGATTATATATGACTATGATGTCAGTGAAAGTGCAGTTTGTATGTGAAAAATGCAAATATATATATATATATATATATATATATATATATATATATATATAGTAAAAGAAAAAAAACTTAACATATCAATTTTGAATGGCTGTCTACTTTTGCAAAATGTATTCCAAGATAGGGGTAATTTTCATTCCTAGGTTGCAATACAGTCTCAATGGCAACATAGGCCCAGCAAATCAATCTGGAAAATTTCAAGGTGTATGAACTGAAAAGGGGAAAGCCCTATATTTGACCCTGTAATTTTATGCTGGCATTCCATTAACATGCTGCAAGTGTCAGTTATGCAGACGCACGGCCGATGGGTGCAGACATCGCAAAGTGAGGGAGAATATGTTACAAGAAGTGGCTAGGTTGTCAGAAAAACATCTGAGTGACCAGCTCAGTTTGGCCCTCACGCAATAGCCGCGCCCACCATTGGGTACAACTCAAACATTGCCGATGTAGTGGAGAAGCTAGATAGGGACTTAACTTCTCTAGGCCATGGACCACAAAGCCATTTGTTGCCAGTATTGGCCATAGCATCTGTCCAGGGTGTAGGAGAATTGTCGGAAAGTGGGGGGAGGAACATGGCTTACCCATTACAAGATGTGAGAAAAGTGCGCCACATAAGTAAGTCAGCCATTGCATGTGTGTCTAAAGTGATGCGTGATTCATCTGAGGGGAGGTCCAGGAACAAAGAAAGTAGGCGGGAAATGGAAGATCTATCCTGAGGAATGATTCTCATGGCAAAATTTAACGACCCAAGCAGAGATTAAAGTTCTTTCCGGTTACAAGAACCTAGCTGTAAGTACAGCTCAATGCTCTATACGATGCGCTCAATCTTATCCTGGGGAAGACTGGCCTGCATGTGAACGAAGTCTAGTTGAATCCCCAGAAAATGTATAATCATGCCCAGACCTACCATTTTTTTTAAGGGAGACCGGTATACCCAGGGATTCAAAAAGAGCCATCATATGTTTGAGGCTGCTAGGGGGTAGTGAGTTCAATCGTGAGGAAGTCATCTAAATAGTGAATTACAGTCAGACATCTACACACATTTAGTGGCAACCACCACAAGGTCTCCGCGGAAATATAAAATATTTGGGGGCTGCTCTTAGAGCCGAAAGTGAGCCGCGATAAGAAATAATATAAACCTTGCCACCTTGCCAAAGTGAAGGGTGAATGGGAAGCAACTTGAAAGCATTGACAATGTCCATTTTACTGAGCCATGCTCCTGTCCCCGCAGTCAAAATGGCCCAGATGGCATTGTCAATAGTGGCATATTGCAAAGATAATTCGTCAGAGGGTATGAGGGAATTAAGACTGGGGATCGTGGAGGAATGCAGTGCCGAAAAATCTATGATCAGTCTGGGTTTATGTGAAGTTTGCCGCTTGACAATACCAATAGGATTAGTTCTCCATGAAGTGAAAGTTGGGGAAACAAATGGCCCTAACACAAAACCCTGTTCCAACTCAATATTGAGAAGATCACCCACTAACTCTGGATCTGTCATCGCCGTTTGCAGATTATTGCATTCTAGCGTACCAGATGGCAAGTGTGTGAAACCCTTTAGACAACCCTTCGGTGAGAAATTTTAAGATGTCAGCCAAATGGCACGTGTGATATACCAGAAATAACAACTCTCTATAAAATAGAAATAACCATGTGCAATTTTTATTTTAACCTGTAATATCATGCGTAACCAGTAGGGGGCACCGGGACTCAAAAGTTACAGATATACATACAATTCGTCCTAATTTGTAAGAGTGAAATGAGAAATAACAGTCAATCGGGAAGAATTGTGCGAACAATCTATACCTTTACCTAGTTGTTCGCCTGTTTCCAATACAAATTACTAGACGATTCATATGAATCATATGAATGGTGAACGCCTAAGTATGCAAACGTAGTGAAAAGAGCCGAACGAGGCTTGTGTTCGTGCAGTTGAAAGAACCGAAAGCCCCTACCACATAGAAGCAAACTAATATGTACATGCTGTAATACGAATAGTGGCGAACACATGCACAACTATACAAAATAAGAAATGGGAAATCGACCCAAACCGTGATGACGCTGAACGAGTGAGACCAGGGCTCGACAGTAAGGGTCTAACTTACGGTTGAAACGAGCCAGTACCGGGACAAGTCTCTGAGCAAGCCAGAGAAGGCAGCGGATTTGTAGTGTTTTAAGTAAGCGGTCAGGTAAATAGAACTGAAACAGGAGCCAGGAACCAGACCCATGAGATAAACCGGTAAGAGACAGCAAAATGGCAACTTGACTGGAAGTAGTCCCTAAATTCGCCAGACCAATCCCCTCCCACAACTACAGGCCCAGCCTTAAATAAATATATAAATAAATAAATACATATCTTATATTTGTGAAGCAATATGTGATACAAATACTGAAGCTTCATTGCAGTAGTAACTCATTTCAGGTTTATGAAATTTCTTGTGAATATGGAATTCATGGTTGTGGAAAAAAAACACAAAAGAAAATATGACCACTAAATGGGGTCAGCATTTGCTACCACCAACTCTAATTACACCATTTGGAATATCCTGGGCTGCCCAATTTTAACAAAGATATTCCATAATGGGGGTCATCTTCTCTCATGTCTAATCAATATAATCAATTGTGACATACACCCAGAAAATCACTTTCTCAAATTTATAGCTCATATCATATATATAAATAATGAAAGGTGTAAATTATGGTTGAACGGATTTATAGTTTAAATTCCATGTTTTGTTTCAGAGCATTTCCAATTGCCTCCTTCTTAAGATGTTATTAATAAACTGGACATGGTGATAAGAGTTAAAAAAAAAATTCCCACACAGTGTTTAACCCCTTATGGACACATGACATGTGTGACATGTCATGATTCCCTTTTATTCCAGAAGTTTGGTCCTTAAGGGGTTAAGTGTATATATAACTTCTGGTGTTTCATGTGTAAGATACCCTTTCATGATTTTTGATGGTCAGATTTTTCTTCTGCTTTTTGTGTGGTCCCAGTTAGTAGCTTGTTTATATATTTTTTAAGCTATGTAACTATGTATAATAGAGACTTGCGTCCATCAAGTTCAGCCTTCCTCACATTTGTTTTTTGCTGTTGATCCAAAAGAAGGCAAAAAGAAAAAAAAAAAAGTTTGAAGCACTTCCAATTTTGCAACAAGCTAGGAAAAAAAAATCCTTCTTGACCCCAGAATTGCAGTCATTGCATTTATCCTTGGATCAAGCAGTTATTACCCTTCATTGAAATATTCTGTTTTTGAAAGTATGCATGTTTGTTGAACATCTGTATGGACTCTGATCAACCACTTCTTCAGGCAGAGAATTCCAAAACAGATATGGCATCTTTATCTTGGCCTTTTTATCAATAACGTTTCTGTCTTATTTCTTTTACCTTGGCTTGTTTGCTGAATAGCTTTGTTTTTTTGTTTCGGGGGGAAAGTTAATATAAGACCTGGTCTTATTTTCGGGGAAAGACGGTATACAAGTGTAGAGAATACAGTCAGATCATACTTGTTTGCAGATTTTTTTTTTGCCTAACTCAAGGATCTGCAAAAATCCCAGATACTCCAAGGACCAGTAATATACCAGTCTGTTCTTGCCTGTGTAATACACAGTCTGCTTAATTTTATTTTCAATCCATACCTTTGTTCATACTGCAGCTTATACAATGTATAGGTGTTTATGCTAAACGTGTTTACGTTCATAATATGTAGCAATTATTAAGGTACCTTTAGAGGACATCAAATATACAAGCGTCAACATTTAAGGAAACAGAGTGAACAATAATTGCAGATTAATTTATAAACATATATTCAAGCTAATGCTCAAACTGAAAGAAAAAATAAAGCAACAATAAAAAGTGTATAAATACCTATCAAATACACTGTTGTGCTTGTGTTGCCTGCACAGTGTTTCTTTAAGATAACTTTAAGATGAAGACTCTCCATGATTAGCCTCACTACAGCAGCCAATAAATGTGTCATCTGTAGTAGTCAGATTACTTTTGCTTGATCAATATTCAACTGGAATTATGACTTCTCTCTGCAGTTTTAGTACTCAGTCTATGGCAGACATTGGTTTTCTCAGAAACATTTGAACTGCCCTTTTAATAATATTATCCAAAACCAAACGATTATATAGGCATTACCTCAATGCGGCCAGTATCAGGTTGAAATCCACGGGCTGGGTCTTCAGTAGTAACTCTGCATTGAATGGCACAACCATTTATTCTGATGTTTTCTTGTTTGAGGCCAAGATCCGGCAAACTCTTGCCCTCGGCTACATGAATTTGTGCATGAACAAGGTCAACACTACAAAACAAAAACCATTTGAAAATATTACCTCTGTTCGTTATTAATGAAGAATTGTACTGTATGCATGTAGTGTGAATATCAGATTAACATTTTTACATTTTGACAATTTTAAGAAAAAGTTAATTTGTATAGTGATTGTTAAAAGAGACAGACTGATATTAGTTGCTAACTAATAAATGTATATTTTTAAATGCATTCTGTAACATGGAGATTCCTTTCATTATTAATATATATATATATATATATACATACATACATATACATACATACATATACACACACACACACACACACACACACACACACACACAGTTTACTGAATGACACACAGTTATGGTTGAGATTTATTGTGCCACACTTGTCTTTTTATGCACAGACCCCGAGCATGTGGTCTCCAAAGCAGGGCCGGACTGGGAAAAAAATTAGGCCCGGGCATTTTTCAATCAGAGCGGCCCCCTAAGAAGGGGGCGGGGCCAGAGAGGGTGTGTTTTGTCATCACTAATGCCAATCACGCCCCCTCTCAAAGTGAGCATGTTGGTTCAATACACAGAGCCCCGCTGAAGAGCTCTGGCATTAGAAAAAGGCCCTGTATTTGTTCTGCGCAGCGCAAGCAAATTTAATAACATGCTTGCGCTGTGTTTGCTTTTAAATTGTCTCTGGTGTCTCCACAGGTGAGATACCAGAGGACAAAAGGGCCAGGAAAGTGTATGGTGCATGTGGGATTGCGTGTGTGTAGAGTGTGGTGTGGTATTGTGTAAATAGGTCAATTTAATTTGTGTTTGTGGTGTAATATGTGTGGCTAGGGGCTGTAGAGAGTGTGTGTATAGTGGGCATAGTGTTATAGGGGATGTAGCGAGTGTGTGCATACGGGCTGTAGTGTGTGTGTATAGGTGACGTAGTGTGTGTAGGGGTTGTAGAGAGGGTGTGTTTAGAGAATGTTGTATGTGTTTGCTGACAAGGAATGTAGTGTGTGTAGGTGGTGCAGTGTGTGTGTGTGTAGGAGATCTAGTGTGTAAAGGACCAAGAGTGTGTATAGGAGATTCTGTTTGTGTGTGTGTGTATATATAGAGGATTAAGAGTGCATATAGGGTAAGGGATCTAGCGTGTATCTGGAGCGTAATGTGTGTAGTGGTGCAGTGTGAGGGGTGCTGTAGTGTGTGTGTGTGTGTGTGTGTATATATATATATATTTGGACGTATTGTATGTGTGAGGGGCGCAGTGTGTGTGTATGTAAGAGGGGTGCTGTGTGTGAGGGTGTTTTTATCTGCTATCACATTCTAGGTTTCTAATTTTCTTTGTCTGTTAACTCACTGAGGGTTATTTTATATAATATATATATATATATATGTGTGTGTGTGTGTGAGCGAGGGTGCTGTCTGTCTGAGAGTGCTGTGTGTGAGTGAGGGTGCTGTGCGTGAGTGAGGGTGCTGTGTGTGTCTGGGTGCGCTGTGTGTGTTTGGGTGCTGTGTGTGTGTGTCTGGGGGTACTGTGTGTGTGTCTGGGGGTGCTGTGTGTGTGTGTCTGGGGGTGCTGTGTGTGTGTGTCTGGGGGTGCTGTGTGTGTGTCTGGGGGTGCTGTGTGTGTGTGTCTGGGTGCTGTGTGTGTGTGTCTGGGGGTACTGTGTGTGTGTGTCTGGGGGTACTGTGTGTGTGTCTGGGGGTGCTGTGTGTGTGTCTGCGGGTGCTGTGTGTGTGTCTGCGGGTGCTGTGTGTGTGTCTGCGGGTGCTGTGTGTGTGTCTGCGGGTGCTGTGTGTGTGTCTGCGGGTGCTGTGTGTGTCTGGGGTGATGTGTCTGTGGCTGGGGGTGATGTGTGTGTGAGGGGGCTGTTAGTGTGATTTTTTTTATTTAAATGTAAGTTTTTTTTTATTAGATAAAAAAAATCACACTAACAGCCCCCTCACACACACATCACCCCCAGCCACACACACACATCACCCCCAGACACACACAGCACCCCCAGACACACACACACAGCACCTTGACACACACAGCACCCCCAGACACACACACACAGCACCCCGACACACATGTGGTGCTGTGTTTGTGTCGGGGTGCTGTGTGTGTCTGGGTGCTGTGTGTGTGTCTGGGGGTGCTGTGTGTGTGTCTGGGGGTGCTGTGTGTGTGTCTGGGGGTGCTGTGTGTGTGTCTGGGGGTGCTGTGTGTGTGTCTGGGGGTGATGTGTGTGTGGCTGGGGGTGATGTGTGTGTGAGGGGGCTGTTAGTGTGATTTTTTTTTAATTTAAATTTATTTTTTATTATTAATAATTAAAAAAAAAAAAAAAAAAGTTATATCCCCCCCTCCCTTCTTACCTTTATCCTGGGAGGGGGGGGGATCCGTTCTGCCTGGGTGGAGGAGGGGTGCCATGCTGCCATCCTTCCCTGGTGGTCCAGTGGTGAGAGTGAACTCTAGCCCCTGCCGGCTAGAGTTCACTCTCGCGAGATCTGAGCGTTGCCGTGGTAACCGCGGCAACGCTCAGACCTCGCGAGAGGACCCGGCGGAGCTGCTGGCTAGAGCTCCGCCGGTCCTCTCTCCTGCCGGAGGCCGCCTGGAAGTGTTTCTGGGCCGGTGAGGGAGATCTCCCTCACCGGCCCATGGAGACACACAGCAGGGCCGGCGCTCGGATAGCGCTGGCCCTGCAGCGGCCGGCCGGGGAGATCCTGAGATCTCCCCTGCCGGCCTCGGCCCCACGGCCATCGCGGCCCACCGGGCATTTGCCCGGTATGCCCGATGGCCAGTCCGGGCCTGGTGCCTACTGCCATTTCTTAACTGCATGTATGCTTATAAATTGTGAAAGATTGGGACTAAAGATCACCCTTGGCAAAGGCTGTACTGTATAGCCGAAACGCTGGGTGTTTTCTCCTGTCCATTTGCAAGGTAAAATTGTACAGCAATCTAATATTCTATTTTTGCATTTCTCTATGCTCTGTATATGTATGTTTTTGTTTATATTGATTATGTTACTCTGATTTTGAATACCAAAGAGAAATGCACAAGTCCCTCCCAGACATCTCGGTGTCTGGGAGATAGAGTCCCTGGAAGGCTAACTCAATTATCTCTAAGTTACAGGAAGCAGCACAACATACAGGAACCCCACAAGTTTTAGACCCCCGAATAGTGTATGGGTGCCCAACATATTTAAATAGCACTTCTGTAAAACAATCGCTATTTGGCTAAAGTTTTGATCTCCTTTCGGGGTTCCAATGAATGCTCCCCCTTGCTCTTAGGGAGCGAATGCTCCCCCAGTCGGTAATTCCCATCTTCTAAACGTCATTCGTGTAGCTGGTCGGCAAGTTGTACGGGCAGCGGTACAATCTTTGCCGGGGTTCGTGAGCTTGTGTAGCCGAAATGGGTTCCATGCGCTCGACAACCAAGTACCGCTGCCCGTGTTCGGGATGCCTGTGTTCAGGAGACAAGGAAAGCATTCGAGTTAATCCTTTATTTGCAGTTAACAGCCAGGGATGGTCGGTGTTCTGAACTAATAAAAAGGGGGACCACACGTGTTCGTTCAGTCGACGAACAGGGGGATATGTGTAAGTTAGGGAAAATTGAATATGCGTTCGGAAAACACTGGGGAATGATACAAGATCCGCCACAAACAGTCTGTTTCATCTTGCTCACGCTCTTGCTCACTCTTAACCTTCCAAGAGCATAGCAAGAAAAGAAAAAAAACTTCATCAAGCTATTATAGAGTTTTTTTGTTTATTTATCTATCTTTGCTGGTGACAGTTTGTGTAGAGCCCAGGACTACTCAAAGGAACAATCCACACTTTGAAGTTGTTTTCGGTGTTACCAGAATGTCTCCTCTTTCTTAATCTATAAAGGAGCAGATTTGAAGTTGCGCCTACAGATCTCTCTGAGGTGGAAATGAGCTGCAGCTAAGGACCCTCTCATCTCTGGATTGAATGTGAGATGAACTTTTATTTTATTTTTCTTATCTTTATTAACAATTTTGTTTTCCATATACACATATACATACATTTATGTTCATGGAATATAGTGGTGCATAAATACAGACTACATCTAATTTATTCCTCATTCTTCTATTCAATAACATAATTTAATTAGCTTTGTCAATTTAATCTTTATCATACTTATAGTCAGAGAGAAAAAATATATATTTGTTCGGGTAGAGATAAGAGTATGGTATGCCATTTTAGAAAAGGTATCACCTTTTCTGCCTGATTTTTTTTTTTTTTTTTTTATGCTCAGGTTATTTATTTACAGATAGTTTATAGGATCTTATCCCACAATTTCAAAACTTTATGTATTAATATCGTATTTGATTTTCTGTAGAACCCTCCCTCCATCTTATCTGATTGTTTATTTCTGGCCATATTGGTGGCATTAGTTTCTGGCTAATGTGAGTTTAATTGCCATAAAAATATGAATAATTATTTTTTTTTGTTCATAATTGCAATTTGGGAAATCCAAATAGAATAAAAATGTCTGGGGTAATAGTATTACTTGTTGTAATCCCATTTTTAAAAATATATTAGAGATCTTTTTTTCTCTCTCATTTAATTCTTTACATTTCCACCACATATGATCTAATGTACCTATTTCTTTAGAATACCTCCAGCATTTTTCAGTGTAGCTATTTTAAATTATTTTTAAATTCTATATGGAGCAATATACCATCGGTGAACGATTAAAAAAAAAAAAAAAATCTCTTGTATATTAAGGCTATGGTTGATCTTCCTGATTTCAATAAATCTATCTCCCCAAGTTTCCAGTGTAAATTATTTGTTTATATCTCTTTCCCATTTTTTTATGGAATTGGGTTTATCCATGACTATATGTATTACTATAGAAATGTGTCTATTATTATGTTTATGAATTACATTTTCAAATGCTGGGTGTTGTTTGATATCTAAGGTATTTAAAGGGACACTATAGTCACTCAGACCACTTCAGCTGAATGAAGTGGTCTGGGTGCCAGGTCCCTCAGGTTTTAACCCTTCATATGTAAACATAACAGTTTCAGAGAAACTGCTATGTTTACATTTGGGGTTAAGCCAGCCTCTACTGGCTGTCTTCTGGACAGCCACTAGAGGCGCATCTGCGACGCTGGAGGCACATTATGCCTCCATCGCGCAGAGAATCCATAGGAAAGCATTGAAAAACGCTTTCCTATGGACACTTTGAATGCTTGCGCGGCACTTGCCGCGCATGCGCATTCAGCTCCGCTGACGTCGACAGGGGAGGAGAGGTCACCAGCGCTGAGGGAGCTGGCGCTGGATCAAGGTAAGCTGCTGTAGGGGTTTTAACCCCTTCAGTGCTGCGGGAGGGGGACCCTGAGGGGCACTATAGTGTCAGGAAAACTGCTTTGTTTTCCTGACACTATAGTGATCCTTTAATAACTTGCTAATTTTAAAATAGTTGTACCATTCTTGATTGGGCAGTCCGAATTTAACTTGAATATCTGTAAATGACAATTTTTCCCAAAAGAGCAATTTGAGTTACATTTTGGATATTATATTCTATAAGGTCTATTGCATCAATATAACATCTAATAACTTAAGATTGGTATTTGTTTCATTTACAATTTTATTTTCCTTAAAAAAAAAAAAAGTATAATGTTCAGAACTAATCCAGGCTAATTGAAATAAAAATCTTACTTTGTATGTTCATATTTTTCCAACTAGGATCAGGATTAATAGAATTCTATGATATCTGGAAGATTTGTTCCACATTTATGCTTTCTTTTAGTTAGCTTATTGTATGAGACTCTGGGTATTTTATTCCTGCAAATAATTTCATAAATATTTTTTTGAATTGATGGAGTGTTGAGCATGGTACTTTTATTAGTATAGTTCGGATTAGTTTTGGAATTACGTAGGCTGAGACTGTATTTATACGACCCATCCAAGAGATTTCTAATTCTTTCCAACTTTGAAAATTTTCATGAAATATTAATAAGAGTTTCTTATAATCCTCTTCTACAATTTCATCTATATTTGATATGATTGAAATTCCAAGATTATCTATCTTGTCATTATAAAAGTTAAATTTTAACTTTTCTTTTAAATACCTTACATTTTCAGGGTTTATATTGAAAGTTAATTTTTGAGTTTTATTCATTCAAGAGAGTTAAAATAATCCGCATATAGAGTGATTTTTTTGATGTTCTGAATGGATCTGTAGCCCTTCCATTTTATCATCTTGTCTAATTGCCGCTGCTAAAGGTTCCATAGCTATTACATAAAGGAGTGGCGCCAGAGGGCAACCTTGTATGGTGCCATTCCGAGTATCGAATCAATCTGTTACCATACCAGGATATATGACTCTAGCTCGCGGGTTTGTATATAATGGCATTGAACTCTTGAGAGGATATTTATGGGGTGATAAATATGAAATATTTTCATAAAAATTATCAAAAATGTATTTAATAATTTTATATCATCAAAAATTGATATATTGGCACTGCTCCATGATTTTTAATTCTCTTAGATCCTAGAGGAAGTTTCACTAGAGGATTTTTACTTCACACAGTAATCACTAATTCTAAAAATATAATTTATTGTGACAATAATAAAATAATATATGTAACATGCGTGACAATCAGTGAATAATTAGGTATAACATAATTATACAATATGGCAATGGTTTCAACACAATACAGACAGCTAAAAAAACAACAACCAGTTGTCAACAAGATTTATGGGAGGACACTACTTCACTTAGAAATAACTTCATAGGGAAGATAGAACTTCACAGAACACACAGCAGTGGAGCATAAAGCAATACAACTGTGGCTGCAGTCAAATCACACTGAATTAACACTGCTGGCTACAATCCTCATAGGCAAAATATCCTATTATATTGCAATTTTACAATTACAGTAATGTTCATACCAGATCATTTGGCCATTCCTCTGTCCATCCAATAAGAATAATTCTACCAGATTTTACGTTTGCTGAATTTTAACTTTCCTAATTAAGATTCACTATATATCAGAACAAGTCAATACCTCTGGATAGAATTTTGGTATGCTAACATTTGGCAAATTTACTGTTACTATATCGTTATCTTTATTCCACCTGCAGGAATGCAATTTTTATAACCATATATTCCTTAGCTAGTTATGATTTCTAATAATTGAAATCTGACCAATATTGATCCAGATATATATTCCTGCTATTAGTAAAAATTAAATTAAATAAAATAAAACCAGCGTAATTTCCAGTTATGTTGTAGATTTTCTATCAGATGTGTAGATATAGTACAGTAATTTTGAATGCAAGTATGATAAGAGGGTTGTATTAGTTGGAAGAGGTAATAGTAAGAATTAGGTGTGTCCAAGAGTGTTGAGAGTTTCTTGAATACAGTCCAAGAGTCAGAATGTGTAAGTCCCCGAGAGTTTGAAAGTCAGAATATGTTTCAAAAAATCTGAATCTGTTTCAAGGAGCCCCTCTCTTCCATTTGTCATTACTTTTTAAAGGGGAACACTCTCTGCACGTCACTAGTTGATAGGACCAATAGGGAATTGTAGGTGTATCTTCCCTACAGACTATCATCTATGTTTTGGTCTGTAGATGGCAAAATTACATCACCAAAAATTCTTGTCAGGGTGTCCATTTGCTTTTTGCATAATGGGTTAACTGAAATTGGTGATGCTTTTTACGTCATTTTTGGTTATCTTTAAGTCTGCTATAGATAACAGAGCATGACAACTTCAAAGACGTTGTTTCACTCTTACCCAGTCTTGGTGTCTGGGATTTCAATCGTAAAATTAGATGTGACACTTCCTAACCTTAATTTCACTGTTTCTCTTAGAATGGAACTAGTAAGATTCCTTTTTTTTTTTAGAAAGTAAAATCAATTACTTAGTGTTATTTGTCATTGGTTTCTGGTTTTCTCGTGTGAAACGGTGTTTAAGATTATTTATACTCACTAACATTAGTAAATATGATCTTTCTTCATTGATATGTATCCACGAAAAGTCTATATTATTAACATACTAAATATATATGATTAATATAATATAGTAAGTTATAAGTGGATAGTGTGTATATGTATATATAATCCTGTATACATTTGTCTCTGGGTTAGTTGCATGCCTCCCCATTTTGCTGTTAGACATCATGCCTTATCTTAGCTCAGACTTTGGATGAATAGAGTGATAGAGAGATAAATCTTGTGTCTGTCTTAGCCGTGTAATACAACATGGAGTCGACTCTGTTCTGAGTGTGACTGGCAGTATACACATTGGATATCTGTCTTAACACAAACTGTCTGCCAGTACAAATATACTGACACTCTCTGTGGCGAAAATAACCTTGCCACTCTGTTCTGGAGGGGCCTGGTTGCTCGCCTTTTGCCTCAGGATTATGGCCCTGTGGTGTGTGGCCCTTTAAAACGGTTATTGGGGGATATTGTGAGCAATGTTCCTTTAATACTGTGTCCCCAGACTGTGTTAATACGGTGTTTGTGTCTTTTTCCCATATGGTTCGGTAAATGGGGCTTAAGTTAACCCATTGTGTACAGTAATTATATCACAGGCAGGTTTGTGTGCCTTACCTGGGAGTGTCTGACTGTATTGTAATGTGTTTGATTGGCTGTTCCACAAGGCCACATGGGTGGTAACCTTGTGGGAAGACTTGCATATAAGACACTCACTCATTCACAGTTACACTCACATTCACTGACACACATACACACCAACAGACATGCATTCACTGACAGACGCACACTCACTCAGTGTCCAACACACATATACTAATTGACAGATACACACTGGCAAACACACATACACACTCACTGACAGACATATATACACTCAGTATCAGACACACACTGTGAGACACATACACTCTCACTGACTAAAACATATAAACTCTCAGTGACACACACACTCTATCTGATACATATATACTCACTAAAACACTTGCGCTCAGACACACACTCGCTAACAGACTCAGTAACAGACACACCGTAACATACTCACATTTTTTTATTGTGAGACCACCATGAAAACTGACCCTGAAGAAAGTCAGGGAAGCCCTGGACTAATTTCTCACCCCCTTCTGAGACTTTCTTGGCATGTACCCTTGTTTTTAAAGTCAATAAATATACATTTTTCTATGATTTTTGCTTGTACACTGTGTGGGATTACCTATGAGTGCAGATCAATATTTTTTTATTTAGGAAATTGGCCAGACTAGATTTTGTATGGCACTCTATTATAATGACTGTGGAATCCAGAATTTTAAAAAATAAATAATAATTTAAATAATTTAATGTTATTTAGCTGTACGTCTGACTAGAGACTACGATGTGGGACATTCCTGATCTTCTAATAACAATTTATACTGAGTGATCTATAGAAGAGTTTTTTTTGCCACCAAAAAGGCACGTTCAGAGCCATAACGTATAAATTACTCAAATTACAAGCATACCTTATTGCCACGTTTTTTAATTTTTTTCCAATTTATTAAAACAATATTGCACTACTATATCTTCTCTTTCTTTATATACATAAGAATAATAATTTCCCCAAGTTTATTAATAGGGTTAAGCGTGTTTCTTCTTGCATGTGATTTCATTTAGCGTTGCACTTGACACTTTAGTATTTTATAGGTGGTGGTTTATCACTTAAACATTAGAATTTGTGTCCGAGATTTGCCTTGCAATTTATATATTTGATTAACCAATTTAGAAAGACCTATAGTAGGATGCTATTTACAATTTTTTGTCCACATTTAATGTGGTTCTATGTCCCTATATGTTTTATTGCTTCTGAGCTCTGTGGTTTACAAATGCATTCATTCCTAAAGAGGGAGTCAGGAGGACATTAAAGCAATTGAAAATAAACCCAGCTTTCAATGGCAGCTATTTTGTTTCAATTCTAAGCAAGCTACAGATTTTCCTTCCATACCCCCGTCTCTCACAAAATCCGTTCTACCTAAGCCCCCATACCTCCTTCCCTCCAGAGCTCTTAATACCAAACAAAACCATAAGTACTTATCATAGCTCGGCTGAATGTCTCCGACTGGATACTTCCGTGCATGAGGCACGAAGCACGGTGGAGGACACAGTCAGAAATGATGTAGACGCCAAGATAAGCAAGTGCCATAAATCAAAGACCTACTGTATGCCGCGAATGCCATAAATGCCGACAGGAACATAGCCTGAGAAAAGCAGGCGAGTGTGAACGGTGGCACTGAAGAAACTGCCTCAAAGAAAATTATACAGGTGATACTCGAAAAATTAGGATATCGTGCAAAAGTTAATTTATTTCAGTAATGCAACGTAAAAGGGCAAACTAATATATGAGAAAAATGCAAAGGGTTTCTGAGCCTTAAAATAGTATCTGTCTGGTTCAGTAGGAATCTCAATCATGGGGAAGACTGCTGACCTGACAGTTGTGCAGAAAACCATAATTGACACCCTCCATAAGGAGGGAAAGCCTCAAAAGGTAATTGCGAAGCAAGTTGGATGTTCTCAAAGTGCTGTATCAAAACACATTAATAGAAAGTTATGTGGAAGAAAAAGGTGCACACAGGGATGACCGCAGCCTGGAGAGGATTTTCTGGAAAAGGCAATTCAAAAGTATTAGGGACTTTCACAAGGAGTGGACTGAGGCTAGAGTCAGTGCATCAAGAGCCACCACACACAGACGGATCCTGGACATGGGCTTCAGATGTTGTATTCCTCTTGTTAAGCCGTTCCTGAACAACAAACAACGTCAGAAGCGTCTTACCTGGGCTAAAAAAACAAACAAAAAAAAAACAGATCTGGTCTGTTGCTCAGTGGTCCAAAGTTCTCTTTTCTGATGAGAGCAACTTTTGCATCTTATTTGGAAACCAAGGACCCAGAGTCTAGAGGAAGAATGGAGAAGCACACACTGCAAGATGCTTGAAGTCCAGTGTGACGTTTCCACAGTCTGTGTTGATTAGGGGAGCCATGTCATCTGCTGGTGTTGGTCAACTGTGCTGCATTAAGTCCAGGGTCAATGCAGCCATCTACCAGGAGATTTTGGAGCACTTCATGCTTCCTTCCGAAGACAAGCTTTATGGGGATGCTAACTTCATTTTCCAGCAAGACTTGGCACCTGCCCACACTGCCAAAAGCACCAAAGCCTGGTTCAATGACTGTGGTATTACTGTGCTTGATTGGCCAGCAAACTCGCCTGACCTGAACCCCATATAGAATCTATGGGGCATTGCCAAGAGAAAGATGAGCGACATGAGACCAAACAATGCAGAAGAGCTGAAGGCCGCTATTGACGCATCCTGGTCTTCCGTAACACCTCAGCAGTGCTACATGCTGATAGCTTCCATGTCACGCCGCATTGAGGCAGTAATTGCTGCAAAAGGGGCCCAAACCAAGTACTGAGTCCGTATGCATGCTTTTCAGAAGTCCGATATTGTTCTATGTACACTCCTTGTTTTATTGATTGCATGTAATATTCTAATTTACTGAGATTGTGGATTTCGGGTTTTCATGAGCTGTAAGCCATAATTATCGCACTTATGACAAATCACGGCTTGAACTATCTTGCTTTGCATGTAATGCGTCTATCTCATATATTAATTTCTCCTTCTACGTTGCATTACTGAAATAAATGTATAAGAACTGTTTGTAGCTTTGGAGCGTTCTGATTATCGAGAGGGAGGTGGTAAGTAGACAGATAAAGGAAGGGGGAAGAGGGGAGAAAACTAAGGTGAATCTAAAATGTTTATTTCTGTTTAAATGCAATTTTTTTTCAAGTGCACATATTTGTGTAAGTGAAATTTTATTATAAAAAGAAAGAAGAATATTAAGGGAAGGGAAATGACATGGAGGGAGTGATGGTAGAAAGAAGGAAGAGAGAGAGTAGGAAAAAGGAGAAAAAGAGGAGGGGAGAGAGGAGGAAAGAGGAAAGAAGGAAAATAAGAGAAGGAAAAAGGAAAGTAGAAGAGGAAAAGAAGGGAAAGGAAGAAGAAAAGAGAAAAAGAAAATATAATAAAAAGGAGAAAAAAGTGAAAGGGAAGCAAAACAAAGGTTAAAAAAATAATTAAAAGGGAGATATTCTTGCCATTGTAAGGTTACTATCATATTAAGATTTAGAGAAAAAAACGGGTCGCAAGAGTATTCTGAGAACGGACAGCAGCTGAAATAGCCTGCCCTTTGGTGGGTCCCTGCTCAGAACTCAAGCTGGTTTTAGCTCATCTTGTGCCATTACAGAGAGAACATATCTCTCTGTAATGGCACAATGTGAGCAAAAAACAGCTTGAGAACTGAGCGGGGACCGACCGAAGGGCAGGCTATTTCAGCTGCTGCCCGTTCTCAGTATTCTCTTGCGACCCATTTTTTACTCTCCACGAGTTTAAAGGGATAATCCAGACGTGGACCCCTTGCTCACGGTGCCTAGGGAGATATCAGCTATGCCTCACTGATGATGCCTAACAAGGCTGAAACGATTGTCTGGGGTTGCTGTGTCTCTCGTGCAGAGGGAACTTGCTGGCATTTCGGATCTGGACTGCCCGAATGGGTGGGACCAGTCTGATATGTTTCAGAGAAGTTCTCTCTGTAATGGCACAAGATGAGCAAAAAACAGCTTGAGAACTGAGCGGGGACCGACCGAAGGGCAGGCTATTTCAGCTGCTGCCCGTTCTCAGTATTCTCTTGCGACCCATTTTTTACTCTCATATTAAGATTTAAGTTAGATGATCTTCCCCTTTTCCCTGGATATGTTTAATGTGATTATCTGGGTATCCAACAAATGTTTACAAGTTTCTGTGCTTGGAAAATTATGTGTACACACAAGTTATATCTAAATTTATATGCATGATGATCCTTTTATATTGGATATTGAAATTTTTAAATGTGTGTTTGGTTTTATAAAAAAAAAAAAAAAAACAGATTGTGAATAAATGTTTTATTTGGATTTGAAGTAATTATGGACAATGTGTGCAACTTTGGAGAGCTACAAGCCGATTGGATCATGGCTTTGGGACTCCTAAATAAACGAGGATCTTGTCAGGATCGGGACAGGGATCCAACACGCAGAATACAGGAGATAGGTACGTATACCGGACCTTAGAATGGCCGGACTAACGTAAGGAGAAAGCAAAGAATGGTCAGAGACAAGCCGAGGTCGAGGGAACGAGAGAACAGGTAAGCGAGAGACGAGCCGAGGTCAAAGGACACAAGAGATAAGCAGGAACGAAAGTACAAGCCGAGTCAGAACCAAAGAGACAATAGTAATAAGAGCACTGAGTGACCAGACAAGCTAGAACCACGACAGGGCAATGAACCATTACACACATCCCTCTTTTATACCTTGGCTCTTTAATTGATGACTCCGCCCTTGCCGAGCCCTGATTCGTTGTTCGGAACTAGATTGACAGGTCGGGATGTGATTGCCGTCATGACGTCGGCTCCTGAGCACCGCTTTATAAAAGGAAGCGGGGCTATCGCGGCCGGCGTGTGAACGGCTATGAGAGCTGTGAGGATTGGGTGAATCAGCCCCCCTGAGAGGACGGCCGTTTGAAAGTCTAACCTCCTCCGAGGTAGAGACTTCAGGTACCCTGACAGTACCCCCCCTCTCAGAAACTCCCACCGGACGGAAGGAACCGGGGCGAGACGGAAAACGAGCATGAAAAGCCCTGAGGAGACGAGGAGCATGCACATCTTCCTGGACCACCCTAGACCTTTCCTCAGGACCATAACCTTTCCAGTCAACAAGATATTGCACCCTCCCCCGAGAAACTCGAGAATCGAGAATGGACTTGACCTCATACTCCTCATGACCCTCAACCTGGACAGAACGAGGGGAGGACACAGCGGAGGAAAATCTGTTACAAACCAAAGGTTTCAATAAGGAAACATGAAAGGAGTTCGGGATGCGCAGGGCAGGCGGAAGGGCCAGACGATACGCAACCGGGTTTATACGAGACAGAACCCTGTAAGGACCTATGTAACGAGGAGCAAATTTCATGGAAGGAACCTTCAAGCGGATGTTTCTGGTACTCAGCCACACCCTATCACCCGGGGAAAACACCAGAGCCACCCGTCTGCGTTTGTCAGCGTGTCGTTTGGACACCGTGGAATTATGAAGAAGAATTCGTCGAGTCTGATCCCACAACTTCCTCAGATTGGCAACATGAACATCAACCGACGGTATCCCTTGGGACGGGGAAACCGACGGAAGAACGGAAGGATGGAAGCCATAATTCATGAAAAAGGGGCTAGAACGAGTAGAATCGCAAACAAGGTTGTTGTGCGCAAACTCCGCCCAAGGAATCAGACCGACCCAATCGTCCTGGTGTTCAGAAACAAAACAACGCAAAAATTGTTCAACCTTTTGGTTGGTGCGTTCGGCAGCTCCGTTGGACTGGGGATGATAGGCAGAAGAAAAATTCAATTTGATGCCACATTGAGAACAGAAGGACCTCCAAAACCGGGAAACAAATTGGGACCCTCTATCAGAAACAATTTCAGAAGGAATACCATGTAAACGAAAAATCGCCCTCGCGAAAATCTCAGCCAATTCGGGAGAAGAGGGCAATTTAGGCAGGGGTACAAAATGAGCCATTTTAGTAAACCTGTCAATCACTGTGAGGATAACAGTATGTTTCTTAGAAACAGGCAAATCGACAATGAAGTCCATAGCCAAACAAGACCATGGTTTCTCGGGAATTTCTAGGGGGTGCAAAAGCCCACATGGAAGCGTATGAGGGTGTTTAGTCCTCATACAGACATCACATGCCCCGACGAAGTCCTTTACATCCTTACGTAACGAAGGCCACCAGAAATCTTTGGAAATCAGAGAACACGACTTGCGTATGCCAGGGTGTCCGGCAAATTTACTGTTCTGAAAACACTGCATTAGTTCCAGTTGGAGTTCAGGAGGAACGGAGTACCGATCCCCAGGAACAAGTCTGGGAGCCAGATGCTGTAATTTTTTGATCTCAGCAAGCAACAGGGAGTGAATCTTGATGCTTGTGTTGGCAACAATATTACACTTGGGAACTATAGAAGAAAAAAACATATCAGACATAGTAGAAGGTTCATGTTGGCGGGACAATGCATCAGCCTTAGAGTTCTTAGAACCAGGTCTATAAGTGAGCACGTAGTTGAAATGAGTAAGGAACAAAGACCAACGAGCCTGCCTGGCGGACAAGCGTTTGGCTTCCCCTATATATGACAAATTCTTGTGATCCGTCAAAATAGTAACCGGGTGTAAAGTCCCTTCCAACAAATGTCTCCACTCCTTTAAAGCCATAATGACCGCTAATAGTTCCCTGTCACCAATATCATATCTGCTTTCAGGCCCAGACAATTTCTTGGAAAAAAAAAACACATGGGTGCAGCGGTTTATTCAAACCTAGCCTTTGGGACAAGATAGCGTCTACACCTGTCTCTGAGGCGTCTACCTCGAGTAAAAAAGGCAAAGAGGTGTCAGGATGAACTAATATCAGTGCTGAGGCAAACTGTTCCTTGAGAGTACTGAAAGCAACAAGCGCCTCAGGAGACCAGGTCTTGCCCTCTATTTTATAGACCTACCGGCACATTTGTTTCAGCACACCTCAGCTGACTTATAGGGATACCTCTAAGTGTCAGGAATATAAAGCTGTTTTCCTGGCACTATAGTTCCCTCTGTCCCCCCCCCCCCCTCGCACCCTCCACCCCTACCGACAAAGGTTTTTTGAGTAATTTATTTGTTATGGCTCTGAACGTAAGCATGTATGTGTCTTTATTTACTTACCTTATCGTAGCGCTCGTGTCTCTCGGCGCTGGGTCGCAGCTCCGTCTCCACTGACGTCCCACGACAAACTGGCGTAAATGCACATGCACTTCAAATGCCATTAGTGCATTAGACCTCCCTGTACCAAAGATCTAATGCTGGATGTCCTCTTGCACAGAGTGAGGACGTCCAGCGACAGCTACCAGACCAAAGGTCAGTTAAGATCCAGGAAGTGCCTCCAGTGGTTGTCTGGGAGGCAGACTTAGTACTGCAGTAAAAACATTGCAGTTTCTCTGAAATAGGGACACTGTACCCAGACCACTTCAATGAGCTTAGGTGGTCTGGGTGCCTCTAGTGTCTCTTAAAGTGTATTACCCATGTTCCCTTTATCATGTTATGTTTATTTCTTTTGTGTCCCAACCACATATATACGCATATATATGTATACGATGCTGTACACACTGCCAAACACACAGACAAAATAAAGAAATATTTACAGACACACTGCCTCAGACATACACACACTACTAGATACACATACATATGATACACACAGACACACATTTTTCACAGTCTTTTTAACTAACCTACTATTTGCTAATTTTAAAGGTGGCATCCCTTAGGTCAAGTGGGTTCTGGGGTGGAAGGGATTGGTATGACATCACATTTTCTTGCTGCAGCGTAGGAGAGAAACTGAAGCAGTCAGGGCAGTCTAGTAAGGGGTCCACTTTGCTGACGATACACAAAACTGCCCAATATTATAACAGGTCCCCATGAAGGCCCCGTTGATCAGCTGGTTTCCCCCCTTAGTGGAGTATTGGCTGTAGCCCAGTAATGGAAGCACTGATGCTGCTAAGTTAAAGTGGGTGTTTCACATTATTGATGTTACCTGCAGAGGAATAATGAGGAACAATTGGTATTAAACGGTTAGGGTTAAGAAGATGGTATTAGTGGATGCAAAAAGTAGCATTTTTATAAGTAAGCACGTTCCAGACCAAAAAAAAAAAAAAAAACAATGTCAAACATTATCTGCCTCTTATGGTCTCTACATATTTAGGCACAGTCCAACCTACTAACTTCACATAAATAAAATGTTGTTTAGCTAGTTTTGGTTTGTGACTATTTCCATGTGATAGGGGGTGGGGAGGGTCAAATTGTGTGTTTTAAAACAACTATGAAAGAGGAGACTGGTTTGAAACATGTTTATTGCTAGAAGGGCAATATGTCTCAATTTTTCAACCATATTGCCTTCTCCGTCTGCTTGTTATAGTCCATTTCAGCCTCTAAAACATTCGAAAATAAACCCATCTTTTTTGTAACTAATCTATAGGGATGATCAACAAAAAACTCCTTTCCAAAACTATAAAAACACCATCTGTAGGAAGATCTCAATAGTCTAAGCTCGTAACAGCTCCTAATAACTACAGAATGTCATAACCATATAAACACTCATAGACTTCTAAAGCAATATCACAATCTCAAAATACGTAATCACAATTCTCACAATAGATTTCATAAAATATAACACAATGTAACCTTTTTCTTGATAATCAATTTTTTTTTGTTTTGTTTTTTTGTTTCCCCATTAACCCCTTAACACCGCAGCCAAATGTACAAGTTGTGAACGAAACAAAACGTAAACAAAACCTGGCATTTGCGCTATATGTCTGTCCAACCGTAATTCACCTCTTTCATATTAAATGCACCCCCCCTTATTATATATCATTTTATTCAGGGGAAACAGGGCTTTCATTTAATATCAAATATTTAGCTATGAAACATAATTTAATATGAAAACAATGGGAGAAAATAAGATTTATTTTGATTTTTTTCGTTCTACATGACATTTTAACTGTCAATGTCATAATACTGTTTGCTTTTACTGCAATAAAATACACATATTTGTATTCAGCAAAGTCTTACGTGTAAAACAGTACCCCCTATGTACAGGTTTTATGGTGTTTTGGGAAGTTACAGGGTCAAATATAGCGTGTTACATTCGAAATTGAAATTCACCAGATTGGTTACGTTGCCTTTGAGACTGTATAGTAGCCCAGGAAATAAATTTACACCCATAATGGCATACCATTTGCAATAGTAGACGACCCAAGGTATTGCAAATAAGGGATGTCCAGTCTTTTTTAGTAGCCATTTGGTCACAAACACTGGCCAAAGTTAGCGTTAGTATTTGTTTGTGTGTGAAAAATGCAAAAAACGCCAATTTTGGCCAGTGTTTGTGACTAAGTGGCTACTAAAAAAGACTGGACATACCCCATTTGCAATACCTTTGGTTGTCTACTATTGCAAATAGTATGCCATCATAGGGGTAATTTTCATTCTTGGGCTACCATAGGGTCACAAAGGCAACGTAAGCAATCTGGCGAATTTTAATGTGAAAAAAATGAAACACAAGCCTTATATTTGACGCTGTAATTTTTGAAAACACCATAAAACCTGTACATGAGGGGTACTGTTGTACTCGGGAGACTTCGCTGAACACAAATATTTGTGTTTCGGGGTGGAGCCTAACCGCTTAGCAGACCAGACGTGCCTGACTAGGGCTCCTGCATCTGGGGTCACAATCCGGGGTAATCCAGCCCCAAAAAGCGACATTTGCCTACCGCAACCTATCCCACACGACCCGGGAGAGGCTGCTGCACCGGACGGTACCTCTCCCGACCAAAACGTTGCTGAAAAGAGGTCTGCGGCCTACACGTGGAAGAGGCCTGGGGAGACGGCCGCTCCCCGGACTCACTGATCGTGGCTGGACACCCCGGGGAACACCTCCCCCCCCCCCCCCCTGGACCGACGGGGGTTATCTCGGTCCACACCAGCATACCTCACCTACCGCACAGACTGCTGTCGGCTACATCTAGGGTAGCTGGTCGTCCAGTGAGCCCTCGTAACATGGCGGACGCACCTACCATCAGAACCACGCAACAGCTCAGTCTAGACGGGAGCGCTATACTGGATGGCATAGTACAACGCATAGATGAACACTTCACCCGACTCTGGGAGAAGCTAGCGGAACATATGTGGACAGCAATTGGGGAGCAGAAGAGCGTGCAACCACAAGCGGGTAAGAGGGAGAAGGGGATCCCACAGAGCATTAACTCCCACCACATCCCCAACCCACGTAAATATGGCCCACCAACGAAGTTGACCACGCAAACAAACGTCTCATACCACCCCCAACGGGGACAGTGGACAGGGACTACCATACAACCCACGACCGCCCAGAACCCCCTGTACAATAAAGCGGCAACGGGCAATGGCCGCCCCACAAGCCTTCCCGGGCCGAGGACCAATAGGAGCAACCCTCCCAGGCACCCACCACACCGCCGAAGAGCAGGCCACCGCAGGCGGTGGCGAAACATCCAAGCTCTACACGGCGCCCGACAGAGGATCAACCCGGCCTCACAGAGTTACCGAGTTGGTGGATTCCAGGTGCAGGCCTTCACGAAAGCCTGGGGCCGGCAGGCGGCCGCCACATGTCCGCAGCCTATTGCCACTGGAGGCGATCCCTTGACCGTGGGGGCCAACATATGCAGCACCATTGACCAGCAAACCTATGCTCTGAAACTCCGCAACACAGAAACCTACCAGGCCACAGTACAGCTTCTTGCAGTACGCGACCAAACCGGAGCGGAGCTCTGGCCCTCCCCAGTTGCAGAGACTGTCTCTCTGGGAGTCCCCCCAACCGCGACCGCCGGCGACCGGGTAAGTTACTAAAAACCGGACTATTACGCCCTGCGGCGTTTAGAGCCGCTTTTAAAAGGACGTAATAGTACGCCCTCCGGTCATAAGGGGTTAAACACACATGCAGGTGCTGCAAAGTATTTCTGAACTGTGTTTTTGAACAGAGTATTTGACAAGCAAGAAAAAGACAACTCTGCCTTTGTAATTTCAAATATGTATTGCCAGTCCACTCAAAACACTTAATTTCAGGGCACAACATAACATTTATGTTAAGAAGGGGGATGCAGGGGTAAAATATAAACATAAAACATAACTTTTGTGTATAGATATATTTGTAGACAAACTTAAAAAATAAAATTATGTAAAGCAACACAAGTTTTATTTTTCACTTGTTTGTTCAGCCTTTATTAAAACATTTGGAAACTGAAAAGCTTTAGATAGCATACAGTGTCCTTTAACTTGTAATTGTCAGGTTCCCTGCCCCCGCGCCGCTCACGGCAACCTTGCTTACCTCATCACACATGCGGCGTCATCTGGTCCCTGTCTCCAGACTGGCAGTGTGTGAGTCTGCATGCTCCAGAGCAGCTTCCTTTTATGTGTGCTGCACCCGGTCATGAGACCCAGCACACACACAAGAGAGGGAAGAAACTCCTCCGAGGGGTTGTGGTTAACACTAATTGGAGATTAGCCAATCAGGCACACCCTGTGTGTATATAAGCTAACCTCTCCCTTGCCTCAGTGCCCTGTTGTGGTCTTGGATTATCGTTGCACTTGTTATTTGGATTTCCTGGTTACTGATATTTGGCTTTGTCTCTCTTTATTCCGTTTCTCTGTTTCTCTTGACCTCGGCTCAGGTTTTGACTCCAATATCCCATTTTCTCTATCTGACCATCATCTGCTGACTTGACATCGGCATACCCAAGACCCAATTGACACCACCGTCTGAACATCAATCTCACAGAAACCTCCAATGTCTTGACCTAGAGCATTTCTCCACTAATCTCCAAACTCTCCTTTTACCTATCTCAAAACTCACCTGCCCTAGCTCTGCAACCTCCTTCTACAATTCCACTCTCTCCTCTCAACTAGACATCATGGCACCTCCTACATTTAAACACATTTTGACTCAATACCTCCAAAAATGCTCCAGAACTGCTGAACGCTGTTGGAGAAAGTTGCACGGTGTGTCTGACTCTCTCCACTATAAATTTATGCTGCACTCATACAGCTTGGCTCTTTCCTCTGCCAAAGTAAATTACTTCAATAACCACAACCACACTCTCCCACAAACCTAAACTACTATTTCACACATGTAACTCTTCTTCACCCTATTGTTCCTCCTCCACCTTGACTTGACCACCTCAGACTTTGCAACTCACTTCACTGGCAATATCTTTACAATCAGGGAAGAGATCTCTAATTTTTCGTCTTCCCCTTACAATACTTCCCCTAACCTCACTCCCTCTGCCGTTCTATGTTCATTCGCACCCGCAACAGCAGAACGGTTTCTGCTCTGCTCCAGTCCTCCCGCTCTACCACCTGCTCCCTAGATCCAATTCCCTTGCATCCCAACCGTACTCTGTCGTCTTCTCTTACTCTGCCTCTCACTAAAATTCTCAATCTCTCTCTCTCCTCTGGCATATTTCCATCGCCCTTCAAACATGCAACTGTAACCCCAATTCTAAAGAAGCCCAACCTTGATCTTAACTCCCCGTCCAACTACCGTCCTATCTCGCTACTGCCTTTTGCATCTAAGATCCTTGAAAGAGTTGTGTATGCGAGATTGACAGACTTCCTCAAGTCCAATTCTCTGCTGGACCTGCTTCAGTCTGGTTTCCGCACTAAGCACTCTGTGGAAACGGTACTGACCAAAGTACCCAATGATCTACTCACTGCAAAATCTCGTGGTCCCTACTCTATCCTAATTCTCTTTGACCATTCTGCGGCTTTTGACACTGTTGATCATCAACAGCTCCTATTTATCCTCCGCAATATTGGTCTACAAGATATTACTCTCCTGATGCTCCTCCTACCTCTCCTAGCGTTTCTTTCAGTGTCCCCAAAGGTTCAGTCCTTGGCACCCTACTGTTCTCTATCTATACTGCCTCCCTTGGTAAACTCATTAGCTACTTTGGCTTCCAATATCATTTCTATGCAGATGACACGCAAATCTATCTGTCCTCTCCGGATCGCTCTCCCCGTCCCTTTTGACTAGTGTCTTTTTCTGCACACTTCCTTAAACTCAACTTGACCAAAACTGAAATTCTGGTCTTTCCTCCCTCAGTAGTGTTGCTACTCCTGTGTCTGTCTCTCTCCAAGTCAACGGTGCTACCATCAGCTCCACCACGCAGGCTTGCTTCCTAGGTGTTTTCTTTGACTCCAACCTCTCATTCACGACTCATGTTCAGTCTATCGCCAAATCCTGCCGCTTCTATCTCATTGTGCACATCCGACCCTACTTAATGCCAGATGCGACTAAGGTGCTGGTCCATTCCACGGTGCTTTCTCGCCTTGACTACTGTAATCCGCTTCTCAGTGGTCTTACGTGCTCCCAACTTCCGCCGTTACAGTCCATAATGAATGCGGCATCGAAGCTTGTCTTCCTGTCCACCCGCACCTCCCACGCCTCACCCTTCTCTCAGTCCCTACATTGGCTTCCTGTAAGATATAGGGCTCAATTTAAAATTCTGGTTCTTGCTTTCGAATCTCTACATAATGCTGCTCCCACAGATCTATCCTCCCTAATTCACAAGTATGTCCCATCTAGGACCTTACGCTGTGCTGAAGACTTATGTTTATCTTCTGTCCATACTCCCACCTCTGATGCTCGCCTTCAAGACTTCTCGAGGGCTGGACTGTTCCTGTGGAACTCACTTCCCTCCTCCGTTAGATTTCTAATGATTTTTTTGAAGGAGTGGAGATTGGGTGATCCACTTCATCATAACAGTGTATCAATTAAACGGTTAATAGCTCCCAACTGATTCCTCTCTTGCAACTGTCATTAGTCTTATACTATCTTTACCTTTTGTGTCACTTTACCCCACTCCCTCTAGCATGTAAGCTCATTGAGCAGGGCCCTCAACCCCTCTGTGTCCAACTTGTCTGGTTACAACTACATGTTTGTTCGTCCACCTACTGTAAAGCGCTGTGGAATTTGTTGGCGCTATATAAATAATAACATAAGAATGTAGAATAGCAGCAGATACAAATCTCAAACATTCATATGTTAAACATTTTTTAAAAGAAATTACAAAAATAAATCAAACACTTCGTGAAATGTCAATCTCAAATACGTGGGTTAAATTTGTAGGTTGTAAATTGATTTTGCAAGTTATTCAATTAAACAATGTCTAATATTTATTGTGTCTGTGTCAATGTGTGAAGGATCTGCACCAAAGTAATAATGACTAGAATAATTGGAATAAGAATTATTTTGGTTACACCCACTTTTATACATATTAGCTGCACTACTAAAAAGTTGAAAGGTACCCTCCAAACACCTGAAGCACTTAAAGGGACTCTCCAGTGCCAGCAGTGGTGTATCCTGGTTTTGTGCTGCCCTAGGCAGGACAAAACTCAGGCGCCCCCCTCCCGCCCCCGCCACCCCTACCCAACCCTCCCCCCCCGCCCGCGCCACCCCCACCCAACCCTTCCCCCGGCCCGCCTTCTAAATACACACACACACATTCACTGACAAATACGCATACACTAGGTAACAGACACACTCACTCACTCACTAGCAGATACACACACAGTCTAACAGACACACACACACTGACATACACACACACTGACATACACACACACACTAAAACACACACACACCCACACACTAACAGACACACACACACACACACACTAAAACACACACACACAGACCCACACTAAAACACACACACACAGACCCACACACTAACAGACACACACACACTAACAGACAGACACACACACACACACACTTACAGACACACTTACAGACACACACACACACACACACACACTTACAGACACACACACACACTAACAGACACACACACACACACACACTAACAGACATACACACACACTAACAGACATACAGACACACACAGACCCACACACTAACAGACATACACACACACACACTAACACACACTAACAGACACACACACACACACACTAACAGACATACACACACACTAACAGACACACACACACTCACTCACATATTTAATAAAAAAAATTGTTTTTAAATTTAACCCCCCCAGCCTCCTTACCTTTGGGAATGCTGGGGGGGAGGGGGGTATCTGTCTCCCTGGTGGTCCAGTGGCTGCTGGGAAGTGCGGGTAGGTGGGCGGCCGGCGAGGGAGCACTTCCTCTGAGCGGTCTGCTCAGCTCCCTCGCGCGCCGCAGAGTGAGGCTGGGAGGCGGAGCCGGAATATGACGTCATATTCCGGCTCCCAGCCTCACTCTGCGGCGCGCGAGGGAGCTGAGCAGACAGCTCAGAGGAAGTGCTCCCTCGCCGGCCGCCCACCTACCCGCACTTCCCAGCAGCCCAGCATGCCTTGTTAGCCGCAAGGCTAACAAGGCATTTGCCCTGGGCATTTGGGGGCGGCTTTTTTTGCCGCCCCCTGAAAAATGCCGCCCAAGGCAAATGCCTTGTTTGCCTCGCGGCTAATACGCCCCTGAGTGCCAGGAAAACACATCTGTTTTCTTGGCACTACAGGTTCCTGCAGTGCCCCTCTACGCCCACGCTCCTCCCCGGTCAACGTCAGCCGGCGGGGGATACCTAATGAGCATGCGCGAAAAGGGCCGCGCGTGTGCACATTTTCCCCATAGGAAAGTATTATTTAATGCTTTCCTATGGGAATTTGGGCAATGCTGGAGGACGTCCAGTGTTGTTTAACCCCTTAAGGACACATGACGTGTGACATGTCATGATTCCCTTTTATTCCAGAAGTTTGGTCCTTAAGGGGTTAAAACACTTTTCCAGTTTTAGGAACCCGGAAGTCCCTCTAGTGGTTGTCTGATAAGACGGCCACTAGAGGAGGACTTAACCCTGCAAGGTAATTATTGCAGTTTATAAAAACTGCAATAATTACATTTGCATGGTTAAGGGTGATGGGAGTTGGCACCCAGACCACTCCAATGGGCAGAAGTGGTCTGTGTGCCTGGAGTGTCCCTTTAAGTTAAGTTTTCTTACAAAGTATTTTATATATCTAGATTATGTACTCTTTTTCCTCCCTGAACAATAAGGGCAGATTTAAATAAAAATTAGGACTTTTATGAATTAAAATTTTACTGCCCTCTTGCCGTCAAACAAACACAGTTCTGTTACATTCTGGTAGTTTAGCTCAATGGAGCTAAGCTCAAGTGGCAGGCAATAGTCCTGAACACCTGCCTTGCAAAGACTTCTCAATGATCTGCATCTACTGGGAAGTCTGTGATTGGTTAGTCAGAGAAAGTCTGGTCTGGGGAAGTAGAATAGGGCTTGCGGAGGCTGTAGATAAGAAATGATATAGTGATAAGAACTAGTGAAAAGCAGGAGCTGGCACAACCAGCGCCCACTCTGATAAGCGGTCAGGCCCCTCCCAGAGACTGTTTATTTTATGCCCAAATGTATGCTTGTAGTTTGCCGAGAGGCAAAGGACATAGTTAATCAGAGCAGCAACCAGAATAGATTTAGCCAGGGCCGGACTGGGAAAAAAATTCGGCCCAGGCATTTTTTTATCACAGCGGCCCACTAAGAAGGGGGCGGGGCAGAGAGAGTGTGTTTTGTCATCATTAATGACAAACACGCCCCCTCTCAAAGTGAGCATGTTGGTTCAATGCTCTTCCAGGGCAGACCATGCGCAGAGCTCTGCTGAAGAGCTCTAGCATGAGAAAAAAGCCCTGTATTTGTTCTGCACAGCGCAAGCAAATTTAATAACATGCTTGCACTGTGTTTCCTTGCAACTTGTCTCTGGTGTCTCTATAAATGGATACCAGGAGACAAAAATGCCAGGAAAGAGTATTGTGCATGTTTTTGGAGCCTGCCATTGTGTGTGTGCAGAGTGAGCTGATTGTGGTGTGGTATTGTGTTATAAGGTCGGTTTTAGTCGTGTTGTGTTTGTGGTGTAATGCATATGTGGCTAGGGGCTGAAGAGAATGTGTGTAGCCGGACAGTCGCAACTGACATGGGCTCCGGCTGAGCGGGCACGATCCGGGGCCAAAACGGCGACCACTTCACTCAAAACCACTCGGGGGTGCGCCATCCACATCGGGGGTGCCCTCCAGAACCCAGCGAGACCACTCCGGGTCCCGTAAAGGCCGGTAATGCGGAGAAACAAATGCGGCCTACTGAGGCTGAAACCGGGGAGAGGAGGCCGCTCTCTCCGGCACCAAAGCCACTAAGCGACATCTCTGCAGACTTACCCCCCCCCCCCCTTTGGACCGGCGGGGGAAATCCCGGTCCACACTGGGAGCAGGCAGGCGACCCAGACACGAGCCTAACCGGGGAAGCGGCCCCACAGAATGAACCCATAATGGCGGCTCGGCGCAAACATGGAACACACACCCAGCCACCCATATCACCTCTGGAGACCTTTGATTACCTCTGTGCAAGCTTCAGGCATGCCCTGCAGAAGAGGGGTGCTACATATCGGCAAGCAGAGAGAATGGTGACCTCGTGGATACGGCCCGCAGCACGACGGAGCTACTACAGACAAACACCACGAAGCTCCAAAATGGCCGCCCGACTAGGCAGATACAAGCGGGCCCAGAAGCGGAAAACGGCGGGAGGCCTATCGGGTGCAGTCTCCTACCTGCAATTGAAACCAACCGGACCTACGAATCAACTGCTGCAAACAGGAGACTCACATGATCCACCTCTCAGCATACAGAACAGCTTACACCGATCCCACGCACGAGCCAAGACGACCCAAGCGGCTTTACAGCAGTTGAATCCACGACACACCGTCGGAGTTAACCCTCGAAGCAGCATCAACAAACTAGGGGGCGACAAGACGCCACGGAAACCCCTACAGCTGGACTATGTGGAAACCCGCCGGGGCATCGGCTAGACACAGTATGGGACTGAATTCTCGGGCGCATCTAGCACCCCCCCCCCCCTTACTGCCATCGTCCACAGCAAGTAGAGGGGAAACAAGGCTCTCACTGAACTACCGAACACTATCTTGGGGCACTAAGTAGTACTATGCTTTGAATAGCCATTTATTTTGCAGTAATCTCATTATTGCTTTGAGTGATGTACCTTAACCAGTTTAGTTTTACTATTGTACTGAATGCAATCTGTCACCTATTTATACAATCCTCCCGATCTAGCAATTTATAACGTTACAAATCGCGCGTATTGCTGTGGCAAGTTCAGCCTGCATCTAGTCAATGCTCCCCTGCACTTGCCCCCCACCTGCCTTGCATAGACCATGACAGAGGTATAACCCCAGTGGCCAGATATACGCTGGTTTACTTAATTGTTTATCATATACATTAATCTATATGTCTATCGCTTCACAAACGTGACTATTAACTAACAACCCATGTATGTTATAGCTAGTTTCAGCAAATACAACATATTGTCTCACCGTGCTTTTCTATCACTCAGTCATAATCTCTTGAAACTACTGTATAGATACGCTTATAACACATCCCATGTGCCTCCTATTATATGCTCTCCCTTTTTCCTAATTCGCATTTTATAAGCACTGTATAAGCATGTTTGTGACTGTGTTTTTACTTAATCACTTATACGTCCAGCTAATCCGTATAGAAAGCAGAAACTATAGTGCTGATCAATCGGACATATATGCATAGCCTGAGACCCAGCTACTTAATTAATATTGTATGCAACAACACGGTATGCTTTAAATCACACATCGCAGATATTATGCTATGCCTACTAACCCTGCTTTCCAGGTGATCGCTGCAATTCACGTTAGCCAACGTAGGTGACTATAAGCCAACATGACACGCCTGCGACTTTCCTTTTATTGTGCCTTATAAAACTTGCGTTTGAATTTAGCTTGCAAAACAAATGCGCTTGATGTTCTAATATAAAATTGTTAATAGATTGTTACGACGTACCAAAAAAAAAAAAAGTGCAGTTTCTGAGTACCACTTTGTCAACACTGATGCTTAACCCATGTGTGCTGTTGTGGCACTTGCTATATGCTTGTAACTCATCATGCACGAATAAAATAAAGAATTAAAAAAAAAAAAAAAAAAAAAGAGAATGTGTGTATAGGGGATGTAGCAAGAGTGTGCATACAGGCTATAGTGTGTGTGTGTGTGTGTGTGTGTGTGTGTGTGTGTGTGAATATTTATATATATATATATATATTATATAAATACGTTTGGAAGTATTGTGTATGTGTGTGGTGCAGTGTGTCGGGGGGGTTCTGTGTGTATGTGAGGGGTGCAGTATGTGTATGTGAGGTGTGATGTGTGTGAGGGTGCCGAGTGTGAGGGTGCTGTGTGTGATTGATTTGTGTGAGGATGCTGTGTGATGTGTGTGAGGGTGCTGTGGGTGATTTGTGTGTGTGGGTGCTGTGTATGATGTGTGTGTGATGTGTGTGTGAGAGTGCTGTGTGTGTGGGAGTGCTGTGTGTGATGTGTGTGTGAGAATGCTGTGTGTGTGAGTGCTGTGTGTGATGTGTGTGTGAGAATGCTGTGTATGTTAGAGTGCTGTGGATGATGGGTGTGAGAGTGCTGTGTGTGATGTGTATGTTAGAGTGCTGTGTGTGAGAGTGCTGTGGATGATGAGTGTGAGAGTGCTGTGTGTGATGTGTATGTTAGAGTGCTGTGTGTGAGAGTGCTGTGGATGATGAGTGTGAGAGTGCTGTGTGTGATGTGTATGTTAGAGTGCTGTGTGTGAGAGTGCTGTGTGTGATGTGTATGTTAGAGTGCTGTGTGTGAGAGTGCTGTGTGTGAGAGTGCTGTGTGTGAGAGTGCTGTGTGTGAGAGTGCTGTGTGTGAGAGTGCTGTGTGTGAGAGTGCTGTGTGTGAGAGTGCTGTGTGTGAGAGTGCTGTGTGTGAGAGTGCTGTGTGTGAGAGTGCTGTGTGTGATGGGTGTGAGAGTGATGTGTGTGATGGGTGTGAGAGTGATGTGTGTGATGGGTGTGAGAGTGATGTGTGTGCTGTGTGTGAGAGTGCTGTGTGTGAGAGTGCTGTGTGTGAGAGTGCTGTGTGTGAGAGTGCTGTGTGTGAGAGTGCTGTGTGTGAGAGTGCTGTGTGTGAGAGTGCTGTGTGTGAGAGTGCTGTGTGTGAGAGTGCTGTGTGTGAGAGTGCTGTGTGTGAGAGTGCTGTGTGTGAGAGTGCTGTGTGTGAGAGTGCTGTGTGTGATGTGTATGTTAGAGTGCTGTGTGTGAGAGTGCTGTGGATGATGGGTGTGAGAGTGCTGTGTGTGATGTGTATGTTAGAGTGCTGTGTGTGAGAGTGCTGTGGATGATGGGTGTGAGAGTGCTGTGTGTGATGTGTATGTTAGAGTGCTGTGTGTGAGAGTGCTGTGTGTGAGAGTGCTGTGTGTGAGAGTGCTGTGTGTGAGAGTGCTGTGTGTGAGAGTGCTGTGTGTGAGAGTGCTGTGTGTGAGAGTGCTGTGTGTGAGAGTGCTGTGTGTGAGAGTGCTGTGTGTGAGAGTGCTGTGTGTGAGAGTGCTGTGTGTGAGAGTGCTGTGTGTGAGAGTGCTGTGTGTGAGAGTGCTGTGTGTGAGAGTGCTGTGTGTGAGAGTGCTGTGTGTGAGAGTGCTGTGTGTGAGAGTGCTGTGTGTGAGAGTGCTGTGTGTGAGAGTGCTGTGTGTGAGAGTGCTGTGTGTGAGAGTGCTGTGTGTGATGGGTGTGAGAGTGCTGTGTGTGATGTGTATGTTAGAGTGCTGTGTGTGAGAGTGCTGTGGATGATGGGTGTGAGAGTGCTGTGTGTGATGTGTATGTTAGAGTGCTGTGTGTGAGAGTGCTGTGGATGATGAGTGTGAGAGTGCTGTGTGTGATGTGTATGTTAGAGTGCTGTGTGTGAGAGTGCTGTGTGTGATGTGTATGTTAGAGTGCTGTGTGTGAGAGTGCTGTGTGTGAGAGTGCTGTGTGTGAGAGTGCTGTGTGTGAGAGTGCTGTGTGTGAGAGTGCTGTGTGTGAGAGTGCTGTGTGTGAGAGTGCTGTGTGTGAGAGTGCTGTGTGTGAGAGTGCTGTGTGTGAGAGTGCTGTGTGTGAGAGTGCTGTGTGTGAGAGTGCTGTGTGTGAGAGTGCTGTGTGTGATGTGTATGTTAGAGTGCTGTGTGTGAGAGTGCTGTGGATGATGGGTGTGAGAGTGCTGTGTGTGATGTGTATGTTAGAGTGCTGTGTGTGAGAGTGCTGTGGATGATGGGTGTGAGAGTGCTGTGTGTGATGTGTATGTTAGAGTGCTGTGTGTGAGAGTGCTGTGTGTGAGAGTGCTGTGGATGATGGGTGTGAGAGTGCTGTGTGTGATGTGTATGTTAGAGTGCTGTATGTGAGAGTGCTGTGGATGATGGGTGTGAGAGTGGTGTGTGTGTGTTTGGGGGGGTAGATAAAAACAAGTATGCATTATGTCCCCCCCTCCCTTCTTACCTTTTAGCCTGGGAGGGGGGGACCGGCATGGTGGTATCTGGGAGGGGGGGACCGGCACGGTGACACCATCCCTGGTGGTCCAGTGGGTGCGTGAACTCTAGCCTGCGGGCTAGAGTTCACTCTCGCGAGATCCGGTCATTGCCATGGCAACGCGCCGGATCTCGCGAGAGGAACCCAGCGGAGCTGCAAGATAGAGCTCCGCCGGGTCCTCTCCTGGCTCCCTCCCTCTCTCCCCGCTGGCGGCCGGAATACACTGTATGTGGGCCGGTGAGGGAGATCTTTGATCTCCCCACCGGCCCATCATTGAAAACAGCGGGGCCGGCGCTCGGATAGTGCCGGCCCTGCATAGACCGGCAGGGGAGATCCTGGGACTTCCCCTGCCGGCCTCGGCCCCACGGCCATCGCGGCCCACCGGGCATTTGCCCGGTGTGCCCGATGGCCAGTCCGGGCCTGGATTTAGCTGCCCAACCCCTGCTTTATCCTTCATCTAAGGCCAATAAACAAATAAGGGTGTTGCTACATAAACAGGATTCTCTTGAGATTGCATGTGGTAGTAGTTCTCCTTCACCAGGTGTTGGAATGTGCATGCCGAGGGTAGGGTAACCAGGGAAGTGCACACAAATGAGGAACACCATGTGACGAACTGAACCTCATCATGGGCTCTTGGAGGGGCCTACTTGCCAGCCTCCTGCCTTAGGACTATGGGCCATGCAATATACCTTGCCCAGTGCACTTTCAAAGGCTCCGTTTATATGATTTATATACTTTTGTACTCCAGAGAGAGACTGACCATTAGCCCTGATTTCCTGGAACGGTCTTGGGCATAGAACCACATGCACGGTCGGTCAAAATTATAACTTCCATGGAAATCCTAAACCCCGGAACCGATCTGGGTGAATTTTGGATATGTTGGTCCCCCAGATCGAGCCTATCAGGGGATATGACTGTGTTTTCATGTGTTTTGGGAGTACTTTTAGGATGTTGTTAAAATGTATGTTTTCTGTGCCTGGAGATAATGGAGTTTAGTACAGTTCCTGACTCAATTATGTCTCAGGCACAGGGGAGGGATTATCTTGTTTTGTGTGGGAGTGTCAGTCACAATTACAGTGTGAACTTTGTCATAGTCCCCTCTCAGGTCCATTAGGGAATGCCCCTGGAATATGTTATGGAAAATTCCTTGCATGGGGACTTGCATATAAGGCCAGTTGTGACTGCCATTAAACAGTTCCTCTTTACCCTCAACATAGAGCCTCGTCACATGTGTGAAGGGGACAGCTATATTCACCCTGGGGATTGCTATAATCACTATATTCCCTTGGATTAAAACTGCCTACTTTGCTCTCTGGGCTAGGAGAGGTCTACCCACTGGAAGCTGGATCCGGATCTTGGGTCCAGGGTGGTTAGAGGACAGCGAGACCCTAACCAAGCTGTAACGTTGGCTGTGGGCTTTATGGTGGTTGTGGTGTACGGTGCGGTGCTTATGGTAATCAAGGATTACTAGGAAGCAGTAATTGGTGAAGGCACCGGGTCGGGGGGCCAGGTGGTCCGTCACACACCACCATACACATTTTTAGCATTTCAGTGCTCTACTCTCAACACGGGAAGAGGCAGAGCAACAACTTTACAGATAAACATATTGAGGGCAACCTAAGATAATATCCCTAACACCAGGTCTGCCTGTGTGCGCGTGTGTGTGTGACTGTCTGCCTGCCTGTAACTGTGTGAGTGTGAAAGTCTGTGTGCGTTACTGCCTGTAACGGTGTATGTGTGTTTGTGTATATGTCTACCTGTAACTGTGTGTTTTATAGTTGGGGAACTCTGAGATACACTAATAGACAATACTGGGAGTTATATTGATGTGGAGCTCTGTAACACACTCGTATACTACACATTACTGAGAGTTTAATTAACCGCTCAAATTAACTTTTAAACTCACCCTGTATGTGAAGGATAGCATAACATCTAACTAATACAAATTAGTGATGTGAACAGAGTCTGTTTGGGTTACAACAATATCTGGTAAATGCACAGCAACTTGTGTAGGTATGATTTATAGGCCCCATGGACAAATAGAAGAGTTAGATAATCTACTAGTTGAGGAGATAGCTTAAATGACACTGAAGGGGGAAGTTAACATGGTTGACTTTAATCTTCATGATGTGAACTGGAAAACCAAAATAGCTGCTTGTGCCAGGAATACACATATTCTAAACTCCCTACTGGGATTATCTCTAAAGCAACTTGTTGAGGTGCAAACTTGTAAGGAGGCCATACTAGATTTAGTGTTAACAAATGGCAATTTGGTCTCAGATATAACTGTTTGTTAAAGTGTAGTATTTAGTGATTACCAGTCAGTGTGGTTTAATATAAAAACAGTGACAGTCACACCACACAAAAATTAGAAAGGTTTTAGACTTAAGAAAAACAGACTTTTTTAAAATCAGAATATGCGTAAAGGAGTCATTATCAGAATGGCAAGGTTTAACCCCTTAAGGACACATGACATGTGTGACATGTCATGATTCCCTTTTATTCCAGAAGTTTGGTCCTTTTAAATAGAGTCCAGGAGAAATGGGATTATTTAAAAGTACCACTGCACTACTGAAGGCAACAGAAAATTGCATTAGGCTTGTCGTTAGGAGCAAAAAAGTGAAGAAACCACTGTGGTACTCATAGAAGTGGACAGAATAGTAAAAAACTAAAAGTTAGCATTTATTAATAAAAAAAAACCAATGAGGAAGATCGATATATAAGATTAGGCAAAAAGAGTCAAATTAAGTTATAAGCGCTTCCAAGGTACACACCAAAGAGAAAATAGCCCATTCAGTAAAAGAAAAAGGGGGTTAAAACTTTTTTTAGATACATAAATAAGAAAAAGAAAAAACAAAAGAAAGAAGGTATGTAGACGAGGATAACGGTAAAGCTGACTGCCTCAATATTTTTGTTCAGTATTTACAGATGAAAATGAAGTAAAGGGATCTCAATTAGGAAATGAGATTTGTTACATGTGAGTTTAAAAATGAAGAGGATCTATTTCAGCTGTCTAATGCAAGCTTGTTGTCACATCCTGCTCTGTTCTAAAGAGATGTCTGGGGGGCGGAGCCGAGCAGCGGAGCTGACAAGACGCATGGCATTAGAGCTCCAGAGAATATCTCCCAAACTTACCTGTTTTAGGGTACAATACCCGACCAAAATATCGGCAAACGCCCAGAGGCAGTGGGAGAAAGCATTATGGGTCAAAAGACCAAAAAACAGAAGCCAGATCAACCCAGACAAGGCCTGGACATCGGAGCCATGTGGAGGCAGGCCCACGGAGTAACGAGGCCCAAGATGGCCGACTACACGGAGACATGCTCTGAAGTTTCGGACGACTTCTCCCTGGGCGAAGAGGTACCTGACTTACCCAGCCTGACTGTACCCACGCAACAGCCCCCAAGCCCCGACACAGCACCAGTGACCACAGCGGTGCTCAAAAGCCTTTTGGCAGACCTCCAAGCCACGATACAAGCGGACATGGCTAACATCCGCACGGACATACAAGGGCTATCGGGTAGACTGGGCGCCCTGGAAAAAACCTCTACGACCAACTCTGCCCATATCTCCTCCTTACAACAGGAGATCAAGGGTCTACAAAGCCGAAATGACGACTTCTTTGGACAGACATGCCCCCTTTTTGGGCATGTTCGCCCCTTTTGGCAGTTCTGGTCACATGATTCGCGTCAGTGGCCCACCCTTTTACCCCCCGCTTCGCTGGAACTGGAGTACGGGTGGTTCATCTTAAGGTAGGGGGGACCTTCTTGTGTAGTGTGTTGAATTGGGGAGAAGGGGCAGTGTATTAATGTTGGGAAGGAAGAGGGCCAGTGTATTAATTTAAGGGAGGGGACAGTATTAATTTGGGGGCGGCAGGTGGCCAGTGCAATAAATTGGGTGAGGGAGGGAAAGGGCCAGTGTATTGAATTGTCGAGGGGGTCAGTGTATTCATTTGAGGGAGGCAGGGCCGGATTTACATAGGGGCTGATGGAGCTGCAGCTCCAAGCCCAGGCAATGGAATAGGCCCATTGATTTAAAAAAAAAAAAATATATTTTTTATTTTTGGTCCTGGGTTTGCCACCTGACTGGTATTTTACTAGCACAGCCGGTATTTGGGGCTGCCTGGCCATGCCGGTATTGAAGTAATACCGGCAATACAAATGCAGATATTTTTCTCAGTATAAATGGAGATTACTTTGCAATACCAGCACCAGCCAGTATGGGCCACTGTGTGTGGAGAGAGGCAGGGATAGGAAGTTACAGCATATACCTCCCTGCCTCACTGATCCGCGGGGACCAGCTACACAGTACAGAGAGTTCAGACAGACTACAGCTCAGGAAAGTGAAGGATGGGGGGGGAAAAGGCAGCAGGGAAACCTAGGGACACAGACACTAGGTGACAATGTGAAACATATGGACATTGGGACATGGAGACACTAGGGACATGTCTCCCAGCCAATGTCCCTAGTGTCTCAGTGTCCCCACGGCTCCCAGTGTCCCTAGTCTCCCAGTGTCCCAAGAGTTTCATTGTCCCCATGTCTCCCAGTGTCAACATGTCTCCCAGCCAGTGTCCCTAGTGTCTGTGTCCCCATGTCTCCCAGCCAGTGTCCCTAGTGTCTCAAAGTTTTTCAGTGCCCCCATGTCTTCGTGTCCCCAAGTGTCTGTGTCCCCATGCCTCCCATCCAGTATCCCCATGTCTGCATCCACAAGTGTCCCCATGTCTGCATCCACAAGTGTCCCCTGGTGTTTTAGTGTCCACATGTCTCACTGTGTCCCCTAGTATCCTAGTGATAAGGGAAACACAGACATGGGGACACGGGGAGAAATGAGGACACTCTGAGACTAGGGGACACTGACACTTTGATACATAGGATCACTGATGCCAGGCTGGCCTTCCAATTCTTTGGACAGACATGCCCCCTTTTTGGGCATGTTCGCCCCTTTTGGCAGTTCTGGTCACATGATTCGCGTCAGTGGCCCACCCTTTTACCCCCCGCTTCACTGGACACTGCTGTTAAGCGGTATGAATTTACTTGAAAGCATAAATTAGAGAAAGATTAGCATAGAGTATGTGTTTTCTTATAGCTGCATCCTTTGAGTTTCCCTCCAACACCATCTCCATCAGATACATGACGCTTGGGAGGTATGACTGTTTTAGTGTTTTTGGTCGATAAGATTCTGTAATTAGGCCCCATCAAAATTGTCAGCACCAGGCCCACTTGGCTCTTAATCTGGCCCTGGAGGGAGGGGGCAGTGTATTAATTTGGGGGACAGAGGGGGCTAGTGTATTAAATTGAGGGAAGGGAGTGGGCAGTGTATTCATTTGAGGGAGGGATCTCAGCCAAAGTTTAGAACACACTCAAAGGACTTGAAAAAAAGCAAAATAATATAATTTGTTTTTTTACAGTTGTGCAACAGCATACATTCACAATTACAGTCCCATTACCAAACTTTTCTCAATATGTCAAGGTAGTCGGACTGAAACATTGGTTATATGCAAATGCATGTCTTCTTAAATGAAATTTAGGAAACTTTTTTTTATACTGTAGTTTTCTAAATAAACCTATGTTGCTATGAAAACTGAAGTTGTTTTTTTACGGTCAACATAAAAGTAAACCTTATTTATTTGGCCTGTGTTAGCCTTTGAGTTTGACATGCTTGGTCTAAAGTAAAGGCAAATAAGTTGATGGGGCCTGAAGAGATGCACCAAAAGTTAGCCAAAGAACCTTCTGTACTAGCAAAACTGTTAACTGACTTATTTAACCAATCATTGTTAACGGGAGTAGTCCAAGAAGATTGGAAACTGAATGTTGTACCAATTCACAAGAATGGAAGTAGGGAGGAGTCTGGCAACTATAGGCCAGTAAGCCTTACGTCTCCCTTGCATGCCATCTGCAGTGATGCCAGGAGCCAGACTATTACGTTACTCTGGCACCAACATCCCTAAACAACGTGTGAAGGAGAAGTGAAGAAGAAAAAGATTCAAGTAGCCGCACACTAGACCTCAGAGAGAGGACCCACTGGCTTCAGACAAGAGAAATGCAGATTTTCCAATAGGGAGGCTAAAAAAAAAAAAAAAGCCTAAAAATAAAAAAAAAATTGTGAGGGTGTGTGACTGTGTCAAATCAGTGAGCATGTCTATTAGTGAACTTTCCCATAAAATGCACCGCACTGTTCCAAAGATGCACTGTTGTGCACAGCGCAGGCAAGTTAAGATGGGCTGAAATTCACAGTAGTTGGTGTGAAGCGGATTGGGGACAAGAATCTTAACCCTGTTTGCACACAACAGTGGTTCTTACAGGCAGCAGTAAGATCTCATCTCAGCTGTCAGTCACATTCACCTTGCTTATTCTGCTACATGAAATCTACTGCGAATTTAAGGCAATCTGTGAACAGGATTATGGCTGCCATCCAATGAGGCGCAAGTCGCACAGCATCACTTCCTCCCTCTAAATCAGTCCCTACACGCAGAGCTTAATGCAGCCACAGGCAGGGGGGATAAGAAGGAGCCCTGCATTATGTTATTCTTGTAAATAATTAAATGGGTACTGCCACTTGGAAATTATGAGTTTGTAACTTGTAATGGTGTCTGTAAATCTGAAAGTTTGAATGTCACGGGAAATTAGTTTTTTGTTATATAATAGTAACTATGTTATTATTCCTACACAGTGTAGCAATAATTAAAAACATGTGTCACCATAAAAAAATAAAATAAAATAAATTTGCCCTTCCCCCTCCATTTTTCCCCTCTTTCTTCCTCTGTGGCAGAGCTGTGAGAAAGTGATCCTGTATCATGAGATTCAGTAGTTTTCACGTTTTATTCTTTACATTTTTTCGACAAATACGTTTTTAAAACTAAGTTGGCAATTTTGTTTTTATTTTTTGGGGGGTGCAAGTAGCTGGTTACATGATTGATGGATCAATGGGTGAAATCAGCCTTCACATAGGATTACGGCAAAAATATTTTCATATCAGCAATTTTCGGTTTCCTTTATTCTAGCCATGTGTTATTTATTTATAACATATTTTACCAGGAAAGATACATTGAGATTTACATTGTGTTTTTTTTTTCCTGATTTAGTGCTTTTAATGAGAAACACTCTAAATGGAAATAGATATATAGAAGACTTTGTCCACTTTCTACATCTATACAGAAAATAATCCAAATGAGAGAACATGCAAAGCTACCCTTTCTTATAAGTGTTAATAGTGAAGCTTACGGATGTTTCCTTTGGGACAGGCATTAGCTCAGGTCAACATTCTTTATAGGCACAAAAGACAAAAGTTTATCAAGTTGTGCACCACCACAAACTACTACAAAAGATTAATTTGCTTCGCAGAACAGGACTTCTACAAGTCAATTTAAAGGGACACTATAGTCCCCTGAGCAACTTTAGCTTAATGAAGCAGTTTTGGTGTATAGAAAATGCCCCTGCAGCCTCACTGCTCAATCCTCTGCCATTTAGGAGTTAAATCCCTTTTTATGAACCCTAGTCACACCTCCCTGTATGTGACTTGCACAGCCTTCCATAAACACTTCCTGTAAAGAGAGCCCTATTTAGGCTTTCTTTATTGCAAGTTCTGTTTAATTAAGATTTTCGTATCCCCTGCTATGTTAATAGCTTGCTAGACCCTGCAAGAGCCTCCTGTATGTGATTAAAGTACAATTTAGAGATTGAGATACAATTATTTAAGGTAATTTACATCTGTTTGAAAGTGAAACCAGTTTTTTTTTTCATGCAGGCTCTGTCAATCATAGCCAGGGGGAGGTGTGGCTAGGGCTGCATAAACAGAAACAAAGTGATTTAACTCCTAAATGGCAGTGAATCGAGCAGTGAAATTGCAGGGGAATGATCTATACACTAAAACTGCTTTATTTAGCTAAAGTAATTTAGGTGACTATAGTGTTCCTTTAAATATATTATTGCCATTATTGACAACCTCATACTGCATCATAAGTTTTTTCAAGTAGTAAAAGTAAATTGAGGGGGGCGGGGCCTGACCGCCATGCTGACCGGTCGCAGGCTGGAGAGGCTCCTGTTAAATCGGTTAAAATTGGGCTACAAACTTAGGCTATTGCGGCTTACTGTGTGACCTGAAGCCATATCTAGTGTCCGGGCTGCGGCTGGAGCCACCGCGGGCCCCGAGATCAGGAGTGCCAGAGCCCCCAGTGGGTGAAATGGGACTTCGGGGTCTGCGGCCTATGCGGGTGGAGAGCGGGACGGACGGCCGCCGTCCTGCTTGCGAACCTGACTACCACGCAACAGCCTTGTGATGCACCTCACAGGCCTCGCCTCCCCCCCTCATGGACCGGGGGGGTTATCTCGGTCCCCACCGGAGTGGACCCTCGCCCTACAAAGCCCAACATCGGGCCTGCCTAACGGCGTCCACCACGAGCTGGGCCTCTAAAATGGCGGCATAGCGGCCTGCACGGCAATACACAACCCTATGCGACAACAACCCACGGAGCTGCATCTTCACTAGAGAAAAGCCTACTAGTGCCATCTACCTGCATGGGAAAAGGGATAGGGTAAGAGGCGACGGACACAAGTGGCGAACGCCACCCTCGGAAGTGCAACTCACCTGATAGCCCTGTAACTGGGCCTGAAAAAAGGCCGACCGCAGCGTCCCACACGTAAATCCGAGCATCACTCTCCCACACTATGAGACCCTCACGCACGGGCCTCCACACCTCTTCACCCAATGAAGATTGCTGACCCCAGCCTCGGACTTGCCGACCACTCAGAGCCCCCTATGCAATCTCACGACATCGATGGCACAAAACACATCACTCTGGGGACTGTAACGGGCATAAGGACGGATCCAACAACGGTGGTTATACTTTTGACTTTGTTTTTTTTTCCTTACACCTTATCTTTTTTACTTCTACTCCTCCTGAATAGCTCTGGACTGCGACACCCTTTTGTATAGGGGACAGACTGCCATCTTACCACTCATGGAGAGATCCGGTACTGACTGTCACTGGCATAGCTCGCTCTGGGCTCCCATGTCCTCCGCAATCACACCGGACAACCCTATGCTATGCTGCATACACCAATCCAAGAAATCCAGACTAGCCGGGGTGGAATACTGCTGATGCCCCACCACTTGCAGGATCACATCGGTTAACAATGTGCTTGAACTTTAAACTACTCAGCATAGTATACCATCTACTAAACATATAAGCTTGATGTCATTCATCTCACTCATCTGTGTACCTAGCTAGACATATAATTTTACAAAGAGGGGGTGTAAGATTAATTAGCCCAGATTTTTATGTATGTAATGCATGTCCCTCTCTTATAGAAACATAGAAACATAGAATGTGACGGCAGATAAGAACCATTCGGCCCATCTAGTCTGCCCAGTTTTCTAAATACTTTCATTAGTCCCTGGCCTTATCTTATAGTTAGGATAGCCTTATGCCTATCCCACGCATGCTTAAACTCCTTTACTGTGTTAACCTCTACCACTTCAGCTGGAAGGCTATTCCATGCATCCACTACCCTCTCAGTAAAGTAATACTTCCTGATATTATTTTTAAACCTTTGTCCCTCTAATTTAAGACTATGTCCTCTTGTTGTGGTAGTTTTTCTTCTTTTAAATATAGTCTCCTCCTTTACTGTGTTGATTCCCTTTATGTATTTAAATGTTTCTATCATATCCCCCCTGTCTCGTCTTTCCTCCAAGCTATACATGTTAAGATCCTTTAACCTTTCCTGGTAAGTTTTATCCTGCAATCCATGAACCAGTTTAGTAGCCCTTCTTTGAACTCTCTCTAAGGTATCAATATCCTTCTGAAGATAGGGTCTCCAGTACTGTGTACAGTACTCCAAGTGAGGTCTCACCAGTGTTCTGTACAATGGCATGAGCACTTCCCTCTTTCTACTGCTAATACCTCTCCCTATACAACCAAGCATTCTGCTAGCATTTCCTGCTGCTCTATTACATTGTCTGCCTACCTTTAAGTCATCAGAAATAATCACCCCTAAATCCCTTTCCTCAGATGTTGAGGTTAGGACTCTATCAAATATTCTGTACTCTGCCCTTGGGTTTTTACGTCCAAGATGCATTATCTTGCACTTATCCACATTAAATGTCAGTTGCCACAACTCTGACCATTTTTCTAGTTTACCTAAATCATTTTCCATTTGGCTTATCCCTCCTGGAACATCAACCCTGTTACATATCTTAGTATCATCCGCAAAAAGACACACCTTACCATCAAGACCTTCTGCAATATCACTAATAAAAATATTAAAGAGAATGGGTCCAAGTACAGATCCCTGAGGTACCCCACTGGTGACAAGCCCAAGCTTTGAATATACTCCATTGACTACAACCCTCTGTTGCCTGTCACTCAGCCACTGCCTTACCCATTCAACAATATTGGAATCCAAACTCAAAGATTGTAGTTTATTGATAAGCCTTCTATGTGCAACAGTGTCAAAAGCCTTACTGAAATCTAGGTAAGCAATGTCTACTGCACCACCCTGATCTATAGTTTTAGTTACCCAATCAAAAAAATCAATAAGATTAGTTTGGCATGATCTCCCTGAAGTAAACCCATGTTGTCTCTGGTCTTGAAATCCATGTGTTTTTAGATGTTCAACAATCCTATCCTTTAACATGGTTTCCATCACTTTCCCCACTACTGAAGTAAGGCTTACTGGCCTATAGTTGCCCGACTCCTCCCTATTACCTTTCTTGTGAATGGGCACAACATTTGCTAACTTCCAATCTTCTGGGACTACTCCTGTTATCAATGATTGGTTAAATAAATCTGTTAATGGTTTTGCTAGTACACCACTAAGCTCTTTTAATAGCTTTGGGTGTATTCCATCAGGTCCCATTGACTTATTTGTCTTTACTTTTGACAGTTGAAATAGAACCTCTTCCTCTGTAAACTCACGTGTAATAAATGACTCATTTATCCTTTTTCTTAACTGAGGTCCCTTTCCTTCATTTTCATCTGTAAATACCGAACAAAAATATTCATTGAGGCAGTCAGCTAGACCTTTATCCTCATCTACATACCTTCCTTCTTTTGTTTTTAATCTAACTAATCCTTGTTTTACTTTTCTTTTCTCATTTATGTATCTAAAAAAAGTTTTGTCCCCCTTTTTTACTGACTGTGCTATTTTCTCTTCTGTGTGGGATTTGGAAGCTCTTATAACTTGCTTAGCCTCTTTCTGCCTAATCTTATAGGTCATTCTGTCTTCCTCACTCTGGGTTTTTTTATAATTACTAAATGCTAACTTTTTGTTTTTTACTATTTTGGCCACATCTGCGGAGTACCACAGTGGTTTCTTGAATTTTTTGCTTTTACTGACAAGCCTAATGCAATTTTCTGTTGCCTTCAGTAGTGCAACTTTTAAATAATCCCATTTCTTTTGGACTCCATATAAATTGCTCCAGTCTGATAATGACTCCTTTACACATATTCTAATTTTAGAAAAGTCTGTTTTTCTAAAGTCTAAAACTTTTGTTTTTGTGTGGTGTGACTCAGTCACTGTTCTTATATTAAACCACACTGACTGATGATCACTGGATCCTAAACTTTCACCTACAGTAATATCTGATACCAAATCTCCATTTGTTAACACTAAATCTAGTATGGCCTCTTTACGAGTTGGCTCCTCAACGACTTGTTTTAGAGACAATCCCAGTAGGGAGTTTAGAATATGTGTGCTCCTGGCACAAGTAGCTATTTTTGTTTTCCAATTCACATCAGGAAGATTAAAGTCACCCATGATGATAACTTCCCCCTTCATTGTCATTTTAGCTATTTCTTCAACTAGTAGATTATCTAACTCTTCAATTTGTCCTGGGGGCCTATAAATCACACCTACACGAGTTACTGTGTGATTACCAAATTCTAACGTAACCCAAACGGACTCTATGTTCGCCTCACTAACCTTTATTAGGCTAGATTTTATGCTATCCTTTACATACAGGGCCACCCCTCCCCCTTTCTTGCCTTCCCTGTCTTTTCTATATAAAGAGTACCCTGGTATTGCTATGTCCCAGTCATTTTTCTCATTATACCATGTCTCAGTAACAGCGACTAAATCTACACTATCAGTTGCCATTATTGCCACAAGTTCATGGATCTTATTCCCTAAACTGCGAGCATTTGTAGACATGACTCTAAGCTTATCATTTTTTAACACACTTGCTACAGGCACCTTCTGTCCTTGTTTTGGGGGACAATTGGATTGATGTTTTATCACCCTTTTGCCCCCCCCTCCTAGTTTAAAAACATCCTAGCAAAACCTCTGAACTGCTCACGTAGAACATTTGTTCCCTTTTGAGAAAGATGCAAACCATCTTTTTTGTACAGTTTATTTCCATTCCAAACAGAGCTACCATGAGCAATAAAGCCAAATCCTTGCTCCCGACACCATTCACCAAGCCACAAGTTAAAGTCCCTAATACGCATCCGCCTGTCGTTCTGAGTGTTATGCACAGGCAGAACTTCAGAGAATGACAGTGTGGAAGCAACCTGCCGTATATCATTGGCAAAAACACTAAAAACTTCCTTAACCTCTGAAACCTCATTGCAAGCCAAGTCATTTGTCCCTAAATGGACAAGTACATCCAATTCCCCTTCCTGCTTTGCTTGCTTAACAATATTACAGATACGTCTCCTGTCTCTGTGAGCAGTAGCTCCGGGAAGACACCTCACAAGACCACCATTGTCCATCTCCACACCTCTTATGATGGAATCCCCCAACAACAACTGCTTTCTATTAGGCCTCACCATAGTCTTCAAGCCTCTCTGCACAACACCACTAGCCTCAGTGCCTCTCTGCACAACACCTCTAGCCTCAGTGCCTCTCTGCACAACACCACTAGCCTCAGTGCCTCTCTGCACAACACCACTAGCCTCAGTGCCTCTCTGCACAACACCTCTAGCCTCAGTGCCTCTCTGCACAACACCACTAGCCTCAGTGCCTCTCTGCACAACACCACTAGCCTCAGTGCCTCTCTGCACAACACCACTAGCCTCAGTGCCTCTCTGCACAACACCACTAGCCTCAGTGCCTCTCTGCACAACACCACTAGCCTCAGTGCCTCTCTGCACAACACCACTAGCCTCAGTGCCTCTCTGCACAACACCACTAGCCTCAGTGCCTCTCTGCACAACACCACTAGCCTCAGTGCCTCTCTGCACAACACCACTAGCCTCAGTGCCTCTCTGCACAACACCACTAGCCTCAGTGCCTCTCTGCACAACACCACTAGCCTCAGTGCCTCTCTGCACAACACCACTAGCCTCAGTGCCTATCTCCAGGACACCACTACACTCTGAAAGTGCAGAAAATGAATTATGTAGAACAACAGACTGTGCAATATGCCTTTTATCCACAACTCCAAGTCTACCAGATCCTACAGTAATCCATCTGCCATTCCTAGTATGTCTCTGCGGCAATGGCTTTGCAGCAGTTCCAGCCTGAATTTGTTTACCAGATAATTTACAAATCTCAGACTTCAAAAATACAATCTCCTGCCGCAAGATAGAGAACTGTCTACAGATTAGACAACAACCAAACCTCCAAAAAGTGGAACGTGAAACAAATGCAAAGCAACTATTACACTGAACTAAGTCTGCCATTCCAATGAGGCGAATAATTTAAATCAAACAAATTTTACCTTTTTTTTTTTTTATTTATCCTCCTGGATACCTCAGATTACCTCCAGTTTATCTCCAGAATATCTCCAACCACACACACACTTAGAAGCAACACTCTCCAGAATATCTCCAACCACACACACACTTAGAAGCAACACTCTCCAGAATATCTCCAACCACACACACACTTAGAAGCAACACTTAGAAGAAGCAACCAAGCTCTATTAGCCAAGCTAATGACAACTACCCTTATATACTCCTAAAATCACCTCCCACTAGGAATGTTTAACACCTGGGTAGGCCTCTGCTTATTAGCAAACAATAGCTAATTTAAATAGCAATCAATAGCAAGAAGCTACCTAATCCAATCAAATGCCTTATAATTACCAACAGGAAATCAAACCTTGTGCAGTCAGTAACCTTTTCCTACAGATGAATCTTACCTGTAACAGTAAAAAAGAACTCTTAGCACAGCTCTTAGACAGTTGAAGCTTCTGTAAAACTCTCCAGAATATCTCCAACCACACACACACTTAGAAGCAACACTTAGATGAAGCAACCAAGCTCTATTAGCCAAGCTAATGACAACTACCCTTATATACTCCTAAAATCACCTCCCACTAGGAATGTTTAACACCTAGGTAGGCCTCTGCTTATTAGCAAACAATAGCTAATTTAAATAGCAATCAATAGCAAGTAGCTACCTAATCCAATCAAATGCCTTATAATTACCAACAGGAAATCAAACCTTGTGCAGTCAGTAACCTTTTCCTACAGATGAATCTTACCTGTAACAGTAAAAAAGAACTCTTAGCACAGCTCTTAGACAGTTGAAGCTTCTGTAAAACTCTCCAGAATATCTCCAACCACACACACACTTAGAAGCAACACTTAGATGAAGCAACCAAGCTCTATTAGCCAAGCTAATGACAACTACCCTTATATACTCCTAAAATCACCTCCCACTAGGAATGTTTAACACCTGGGTAGGCCTCTGCTTATTAGCAAACAATAGCTAATTTAAATAGCAATCAATAGCAAGTAGCTACCTAATCCAATCAAATGCCTTATAATTACCAACAGGAAATCAAACCTTGTGCAGTCAGTAACCTTTTCCTACAGATGAATCTTACCTGTAACAGTAAAAAAGAACTCTTAGCACAGCTCTTAGACAGTTGAAGCTTCTGTAAAACTCTCCAGAATATCTCCAACCACACACACACTTAGAAGCAACACTTAGATGAAGCAACCAAGCTCTATTAGCCAAGCTAATGACAACTACCCTTATATACTCCTAAAATCACCTCCCACTAGGAATGTTTAACACCTGGGTAGGCCTCTGCTTATTAGCAAACAATAGCTAATTTAAATAGCAATCAATAGCAAGTAGCTACCTAATCCAATCAAATGCCTTATAATTACCAACAGGAAATCAAACCTTGTGCAGTCAGTAACCTTTTCCTACAGATGAATCTTACCTGTAACAGTAAAAAAGAACTCTTAGCACAGCTCTTAGACAGTTGAAGCTTCTGTAAAACTCTCCAGAATATCTCCAACCACACACACACTTAGAAGCAACACTTAGATGAAGCAACCAAGCTCTATTAGCCAAGCTAATGACAACTACCCTTATATACTCCTAAAATCACCTCCCACTAGGAATGTTTAACACCTGGGTAGGCCTCTGCTTATTAGCAAACAATAGCTAATTTAAATAGCAATCAATAGCAAGTAGCTACCTAATCCAATCAAATGCCTTATAATTACCAACAGGAAATCAAACCTTGTGCAGTCAGTAACCTTTTCCTACAGATGAATCTTACCTGTAACAGTAAAAAAGAACTCTTAGCACAGCTCTTAGACAGTTGAAGCTTCTGTAAAACTCTCCAGAATATCTCCAACCACACACACACTTAGAAGCAACACTTAGATGAAGCAACCAAGCTCTATTAGCCAAGCTAATGACAACTACCCTTATATACTCCTAAAATCACCTCCCACTAGGAATGTTTAACACCTGGGTAGGCCTCTGCTTATTAGCAAACAATAGCTAATTTAAATAGCAATCAATAGCAAGTAGCTACCTAATCCAATCAAATGCCTTATAATTACCAACAGGAAATCAAACCTTGTGCAGTCAGTAACCTTTTCCTACAGATGAATCTTACCTGTAACAGTAAAAAAGAACTCTTAGCACAGCTCTTAGACAGTTGAAGCTTCTGTAAAACTCTCCAGAATATCTCCAACCACACACACACTTAGAAGCAACACTTAGATGAAGCAACCAAGCTCTATTAGCCAAGCTAATGACAACTACCCTTATATACTCCTAAAATCACCTCCCACTAGGAATGTTTAACACCTGGGTAGGCCTCTGCTTATTAGCAAACAATAGCTAATTTAAATAGCAATCAATAGCAAGTAGCTACCTAATCCAATCAAATGCCTTATAATTACCAACAGGAAATCAAACCTTGTGCAGTCAGTAACCTTTTCCTACAGATGAATCTTACCTGTAACAGTAAAAAAGAACTCTTAGCACAGCTCTTAGACAGTTGAAGCTTCTGTAAAACTCTCCAGAATATCTCCAACCACACACACACTTAGAAGCAACACTTAGATGAAGCAACCAAGCTCTATTAGCCAAGCTAATGACAACTACCCTTATATACTCCTAAAATCACCTCCCACTAGGAATGTTTAACACCTGGGTAGGCCTCTGCTTATTAGCAAACAATAGCTAATTTAAATAGCAATCAATAGCAAGTAGCTACCTAATCCAATCAAATGCCTTATAATTACCAACAGGAAATCAAACCTTGTGCAGTCAGTAACCTTTTCCTACAGATGAATCTTACCTGTAACAGTAAAAAAGAACTCTTAGCACAGCTCTTAGACAGTTGAAGCTTCTGTAAAACTCTCCAGAATATCTCCAACCACACACACACTTAGAAGCAACACTTAGATGAAGCAACCAAGCTCTATTAGCCAAGCTAATGACAACTACCCTTATATACTCCTAAAATCACCTCCCACTAGGAATGTTTAACACCTGGGTAGGCCTCTGCTTATTAGCAAACAATAGCTAATTTAAATAGCAATCAATAGCAAGTAGCTACCTAATCCAATCAAATGCCTTATAATTACCAACAGGAAATCAAACCTTGTGCAGTCAGTAACCTTTTCCTACAGATGAATCTTACCTGTAACAGTAAAAAAGAACTCTTAGCACAGCTCTTAGACAGTTGAAGCTTCTGTAAAACTCTCCAGAATATCTCCAACCACACACACACTTAGAAGCAACACTTAGATGAAGCAACCAAGCTCTATTAGCCAAGCTAATGACAACTACCCTTATATACTCCTAAAATCACCTCCCACTAGGAATGTTTAACACCTGGGTAGGCCTCTGCTTATTAGCAAACAATAGCTAATTTAAATAGCAATCAATAGCAAGTAGCTACCTAATCCAATCAAATGCCTTATAATTACCAACAGGAAATCAAACCTTGTGCAGTCAGTAACCTTTTCCTACAGATGAATCTTACCTGTAACAGTAAAAAAGAACTCTTAGCACAGCTCTTAGACAGTTGAAGCTTCTGTAAAACTCTCCAGAATATCTCCAACCACACACACACTTAGAAGCAACACTTAGATGAAGCAACCAAGCTCTATATCTTAAGCACAGGCAAGCGTAGTTTCAGCGTGTTCATACTACTAATACTTACTTTAAGCTACTGAGTCAAACTTGTTTATACATGTTAGCTACATTGCATGCTTAAAAGCTCAAGCTACTCGAGAACCTAAATGATTGCTAACATATTACTTTAACTAAAATTGTGCCTGACAATCTTTCACCACAACCTGTAATGCAATGTTCAATTTTGTACCTTGATGTCGCTGTTGTGGCGCACCAAAGCTTGTAACTACTCTTATGCACACCAAAAATAAAGAATAAAAAAAAAAAAAGTAAATTGAAACACTTTTGCTAGGATTCCTCGCCACCCGTTGCATTCTGTTGGATAATCTAATAGCATTATAAAAATAACTCATTAGGAAATTTAACAATTTTAGAGTATATATCCGTATAGTCAACAAATATGTATGTGTGGCATTATAGGGACATCTCAAAAACACCGGCTGAAGGCTGCAGACTGAAGGGCAGAGTAAGCAAAAGGAGTGATGCCTTGGTAATAATAAATTGCACTCCCTCATAATTTTAAATAAATTGTATTAAGCATTTTATTGTGGACTTCATTACGGATTATTTATGCTTCACATACTCCTCTACTCTTCTTCAGCATCACTACCTTTGGAAATTATTTAATTTCCATGATACAAGCTGCGCAATGTGTGTTCAGTCCGAAACAGCGCAGAGCTAAAAAAAAAAAGCATGCACAAAAGAGTTTACTTACCAAGAAGCAGATTACAATGAAATAAACACCGCTGTATTTTTTAGTACAATTTAGTGAGTAAACCCTTTAGTTGTGTTTCTACTGCAAGCTTTAAAACCTCACAGTGAATCAGTGTGAAGAGTTTGTGGTTATAGAAAGATTTACTCCTAAACAGCTCTTAGTGCTAATTTATTCACTGTCATACAATGTGAACACACAAAATGTGCACATGAAAAAAAACAACAACCCCAAAACACCTGCTTTTATGTTTGCGCACTTCGATGCACTACTTTCTGATTATTTTCTTGTTCAGGCTTCTGGGTCTATTAAATAGGCACATTTTAAGAGAAAAATATTTTTAAAATGACCGGTTCTGCATGAAATTTCTGTACTAAAAAACAAACTTTAGAGTTCAGAGTAAACTTCTTTGTTTGAACAATTTGCTTTAATTGCTCAGCAAAACTAAAGTGTAGAAAGTCTGACTATGCTCAAAGAACCTTACACAGATGAATAGATAGATGCCTGCTTTGGGTTTCCAAACTATTTCTGTTAAAATAAATCACACTAGGGGCGGAGTCTAACTGCGAAGCAGAGAGGTCGCATGGCGCCGGAGCTCCTGAGCAAATATAGCAAAAAACGTTGCTACGGCCCAACAAAACCGTCTAAAAAAGTCACAGCTATCGGCACAAGGGTGCAGAACACTTATGGGTCGAAAAACCAAAAAAACGAAGCCGGATCGGCCAAGCCAGAACCACGATATTGGGGCAATGTGGAGACAGGCCCATGAAGTCTCAGGGCCTAAGATGGCTACCTTCGCCGACATGTACTCCGACCTATCAGACGAATACTCCCTGGAGGAGGACACGATAGTAACACCGAGACAACCGGTGGCTGTGTCCAAGCCCCAGGACCCTGATGGAGCACCGATCACCACAGCGGTATTGAAGAACCTGCTGGCAGGCCTGCAATCCACGCTCCAAGGGGACATAGCCACCCTCCGCGCGGAGCTACAAGGCATCACCTCGAGGTTAGACACCCTGGAAGTCACCTCGGCAGCACAAGACCTAAACATCACCTCTATGCAATCGGAGATTACGTTCCTCAAACAAAAGACCACAGCACTCGAGCGGCGGTTCACCGCGGCGGAGGATGGGCGCAGAGCTGCCGACATTAAGGTACGGGGGATACCCGACGACGTGCCCACCGAAGAGCTGCCTCACTACGTGCGCAGGCTACTCACTGCCCTACACACACCAAAAGTAGCCAAGGCCATCTCACTAGAAAGCATATTCCAGATCCCAAAGCCGGCCAAAGCCCCAGCGACAGCCTCCCGCGACCTTATAATTCGCTTCCAGTTCCGAAAAGACAAGGCCGCAACCATGGCAGCGGCTAGGGACCGGGCGCAACTCATATTTGAAGGCCATCCACTATTATTTTTTCCAGACCTAACGGGCGACACCTTGGCCTGGAGAGGCACATTAAAGCCCTTTACCACGCTCCTCAGACAGAGGGATATACCGTATAGATGGCGTCCAGACCGCTCCCTTCATCATGAGGGGTGAAAACAAGCACGTCGTCCACGACCTCCAAGAAGCCCGAAACATGCTACAAGTTTTAGGCCTACCCCAGGACACCATGCACCATATGGCGCCCCAGAAGACCACAAGAATGCCACTGCCCCTGGAACCCGGATCGGGTTAAAACCTTTGTGCCGAGACAACCTAGACGGGAACCCTCTGATGAGGCTGGGGCACGGGGACCCTGAAGGGCACACACGCCGCATATTGTCTCTACTAGGACATTGCATAATACCATGTTTATCCATAGCCCCTTGGCGCCATGATCTGATCTGATTTTCTTATAACCCTCCACATGTTTTTGTGACCGATAACAATCTCCAGATGCCAGCACTAGGAGACTGTCAACATAGACACCTCTCTGCTCCCACCACACATAACCAACATGACTAGGACGTATTCAGACACCCCCCACCCCCGTTGGTCAAGTGGACCCTCGGGGTGACACACGAGAAAACAACACAAAAAGTATCACCACTACTCATGCAAACACTAGCCCAACTGAGTACTGACCGACCCGACGCCTACTACACAAGCCCAAGCCCAACTCCTGACAAAGTGTGAAGGCCAGCAAATAAAGTACTACCACACACATGACTGCGAGACAGAAGGGTTCACAGTTTTGAGGTGACTGGCCCGACACAAAGCTTAGCTAGCCGACTATTCTGCTGGGACCCCCTAGTTCCTTCACAACTACCATCACAACTTAATCCAGCTGTCACTCTACCCTAACGTCAGCTACCATTGTTACTTGTCTTAAGCAACAACTGTTAAATTTCGTTAGTTCCTTTTTATTTACCGTTACTTTACTATAAAAATGTGCAATGCCTATATGTCACTATTGTGTTATAATGTGAAATGTTCAGGCTTACGACCGCTATCGTGGCAGAGTAAGCCGTGTTGTAAACCTCATGCACTCAAAAATAAAGAATTAAAAAAAAAAAAATCACACTAATCATATGATGTTTTTGAAGGAAAATTACGCAGAAGTGAGAGGTAAGTTAAAATAACATGCATTACTTTGAGACAAATGTGTCATTCAAAAAGTTGTAGCTTTGAATGATACAGTAGCCTCATTCTGCAGACAAAAAAAAGCAGGTAAATGTTTTATTTTTTTATGTTTACCTGCTTCTTTTGTATGGTTTCCAAACACACAACAGGGACGAACACTGATTTAACCAACCAGTGTCCTATACCTAGGAATGCAGTAAAAGTGCCAGATAGATTTACACATGTGCAGTTGGAAACCTCTTCACCTTGCAACATCCTGACAGTCTGATCAGCATTCTCATGCAGAACAGGCTTCTGTGTCTGGTTTCTCTCTCCAGCTGCCGCACCATGATGCCCTGCGTCTGTCATTATTAGGCTGGTCTGAAATAACTCCCCAATAATGCACCCCGACCAAGTTTATAGAGAGCGTATAAATGCAATTCTGTTACCATAATCACTACAGAGAGCTGTAGTGGTTATTGTGCCTGGATTGTTTCTTTAAATAATCGACCAGTGCCCACCTCCCACCTCCAAGATTAGATTCTAGGTCCACCCTGGCTCTAGGTTGGCCTTTATCAAAGTTCAAGGCAACGACTCAGAAGTAGCAGACTATATGCTGAAAATCTTTGTGGAATTCGTACACTACCAAATCTAAAAACTAGGTCCACTGGGAAATATTTGGTAAATAAATGAAGGTTAGAAACAAATACTACATTGAAGCAGGTTAACAACGTTGGGACGATCCATGCCATCCTTAAAATAGTGGGCTTTAATGATGATAGGCAGCAAAGAATGTCCTGTAGTTCTGATGCGAAAAATGTTAAATCCCTGCTCGCACCGGGGTGGCTCCCTTCTGTCAGCTTTAACCATATTTAATGAGCGCTGCATATACCACTTTTTAAATTAACATTAATTTTAAATCACTGGGGCTGAGCAATCACCACATTAAATGAATCCCCTATACACAGGGAGACCTCTGGGGTCTGAAAGATCCTTTCTCTGATACCCTGTCAACATTGACTGGTGCTGGGCTTTTGCCGAGCACTATATGATTAGCAGATACAGCATGATGGAGCTGTAATATAATTGGGATATCTTCCTCTCACGCTACAATCACTCAGTACAGAGCACTCTGTATTGAGTGAGCTGGGAAATCCCTCTGCAATGTTAATACGGTCATCAGCAGAGGGAATCCCTCTGAGTTACCCTTAACGTTAATATAGAATAAGGTTTAATGCTGGATTAGGATAAATGGTGGTTTAGGGTTAAGGATAGTGAAGGGGACAAGCTTTTGCTGCACATTTTAATGCTGACACTGATCCTGAAACCCAAACCAAGCTTGTGAAGCACAGCACAACCCTTTGGCCCTGCTTGGGGTGATTTTCCTGCCATTCACCCCATTTGGGTTTGAGGCCTACCGAGTTGGAAGCGCGGACTGCTAGGAGAAGCGGCCGGTCGCTCGGAAAGTCTCTCGACTTCGAACGGCATCAGCCACGTAACCCCCTTTGGACTGGTGGGGATTATCCCAGTCCCCTCTGAGTCCATAGACTCAATAAGAGTCCACATATATAACACTCCTACGGACTCATAACAAACCAACGGTGACACACACGAGGAGCTCCACTAAGAGGGACTATTGTGACTCCACTGCTAGCTCCCTAATACGACTTGAGGAGCTGTTTCAGTGCTTCTGGCAAACATTGAAGCAACACAACGCTGCATACCACTCTTAGCCTAAGATGGTAGATCAGAGCAGCCTGCAACTGGAAGAGCCTCCCCGAGGCAGAAGACAACTAAGAAAGCCTATACAATCTATGCCTAGCCCATCAGGGCCGAGAGCCATACGAGGCATATCCGCCTCACATCGCCCACACAGTCGGAAGACTGTCCACAAACAGCTGAACTCAGAACTTCAATCCTCCATCTCCCCACGACAGGGGTTAAGCACAGACTTAAATAGTCTCCCGGTTGGTGGGTTAATGGTGATGGCACTCATGCAGGCTCAGGACTGGAGGAGCACCCGGATCCCCTGTATAACCTTCTCTGGCTGTGAAGTACTTTTACCACCTCAGGGAATCTGCTGATCTAATCGGAGGGATTGCCGCTCAATAGTCCTTCTGCCCGACTGAGACAGGCGCCACTTCTCCAACTAAAATTATGTTTACCTTTATAACTGCTTTTATTTCCTTTTGATATTGTGCCGACCCTTAGGGTAGGGATGTGGCATTATTTTGCTTTATCTTACCCCAGAGGTTATATGTACAACAACTTACCCTAGCAGGAATCATAGCTCCTTGTATCTTGTTTGTTCTTTAAACCTATATATTTGTTAAGGAACCGTCATGGCTAGAATTTATGCTGTTACTGAATATTCTGTCCTCAGACCAGTATGTCTCACCTGGTCTTTATCCAATATATATTTGTGCGGCACCAGCAAACCCTTAAGCTACTAGCCTGCTGAGAATCTATGTAACTGCCTGTTTTTGCTTGATTTCTGTTCTTAATATAAAATAGAACATGGGGGGGGGGGGGGTTGCACTCACCTGAACATGCTTAAATACGGTGCTGCTGGGGGCCATATTATACAATAAACAATACACAAGATCCAGCGCACTCTCCTATCTACTAAACAGCAACTTCAATGTTGACAGATTTTATTAGTTTTTAAAAGGTTTTTAATATAAAATAGTGCAGCATCTATGACATATTGTATATCACTTTAAATGTGACTAATGATGTCTCTCCTCCTGTTATGTCATTTATCCAACTATGTATTTCCCGGCACTACAAAAAAAACAGTGTTAAAACGGCATTAAGATAGAATCTTTATGAAATACTCATTTTGACTGTGTTGGAATTTCAGAGAAATTCCAACCAAGTCAAGAGATATAGAGAGACAAAGTAGGGATTACTTTGTCTCTGTATAATTCTACTGCCTGACTTTCTTAGACTTTGGGTGTAGCAACCAAGAAGTGAAGAGGACCAGCTGGAGGAAGATGGCGGCATTCGTGACGGACAGGTTCAAGTAAGTACATGCCACCACCACCCCCGCCCTGGCCACAGGATCCCCAATAGCGATGTCACAGTCAGCGGTCTTTGTTACTCGGTAAGTCCCCAGATGATGACCGTGCCTCTTTAAGGGTCAGGTTGGTATTGGGTTAGGGTTAACTATAAAAGTGCATTTAGATCCTAGACATTTGAATCAAACAATCAAGACTGATATGTTTGACTATTTTGGAATTCTTTTAAGATGCAATTTATGTTTAAAAGTAATTTTAGGCAAAGCTGATGTTTTATTGTTTTTTCTCCAATTATTTTTATTATTAAAAAATAAAATAAAACAAACAACATTTTATTTATACCGAGCTTCATTATGCTTCAGAGGTTCTGGTGCTTAAAACCATTTTACGCATACATGTTACAAGTGCGCTGTTTAAAGCATTTAAAAAGAGCATGTGGTTGAAGTAATGGTTTTAAATGAGTGCACCTGATCCTCCACTCATTACATTTTGGCCAATCTCAGTTCCACAATGTCAAACACATGGGGTTCGAGTTACACATTTGGAAATTTGCCTGCTGCATTTTTCATTAGCTTAAATTGAGAGTCTAATTGTGCTCAATCTACTGCATGAAAAAAGAACCAGTTCCCTACACAAGGCTACTCCTGTCTTTGGCTTTCCATCACATAATGGTATTTAAGCTTTGTAATACACTGTCAGCTACAACATTAAAACTACTGACTGGTTAAAGGATCCCTCCATTTCCCACATTGGTGAAAAAAAAAAAAGAAAAAAAAATCACTGTTTAATAGACATACCCCCCATGAATACATGCATGAATTGTTTATTTTCATGCATGCATTCATTGTGGTATATCCTAAAAGCGCTTGCAAAGGCTGCAGATTTTATAAACTGCAGCCTTAGTAAGCCCTCCCCTTTCTTTTAACAAGAGGCTTTTCATTGGTACGCGTGTGCACTGGTCCGTGCACATGTCCACACAGCTACATGTGCGCTCATACACGTCTGGTCTGAGGTCTGGAGCATAGGAACTGGTGAGTGGTGAGGCAGGCATGCTCAAGTAGAGCGTGCCTGCCACTTCCGTTAGCTCAGGGGTGTGGAGTGGTCCTTTAAGTGGAAAACATTAATATTGTTTCAATGGCACCTATCAAGGAGTGATATATATTAGGTGGCAAGCGAACAGTCAGTGCTTGAATTCCATGAGTTGGAAGCAGGAAATATGGACAAGCAAAAGCAGGTCATACACTGACTTTTCACCTTGCTTCCTTGAGCTTCTGGCAAAGATATTTCTAATGAGACAGAGAGGGGTATTTTTTATATACACCCCTATATATTTATTAACCCTTTATAGGGAAAACATGGGATGGGCGGAAGCATTGCACAAGGAAGGGTGAAAGGCTCAACAGGTAATATACGTTTATATCAACCAAAAGTACTAATACACAATGTGACGTTCTGTATTAAAACAATATGCATTTATTCTACTTCAAAAGCAAACAATAATATACTTAACAGCTGGTATTTCTTAACGATGTTACAGAGAGATAGCTTTGATATTTTTATCTTGGTATCAGCAAGTTAGGGACACATCTGGAGAGGAGAACAAAGAGTAGGAGAGGAGAACAAAGAGTAGGAGAGGAGAACAAAGAGTAGGAGAGGAGAACAAAGAGTAGGAGAGGAGAACAAAGAGTAGGAGACGAAAACGTGGTCCTTTGTCCTCAGTTCTTTATAAGCAATATTACGTCTCAACTGTTCAATTAAACTCTGGCCATGTAAGGAAACTACCCATACAAGGACTGTGACAAAGCTCCTTCCCACGAACGTTTGCCAAGAACTCCTGGAGAAGTGTGTAAGCTGGCCTCCTGCCCACTGACTGGTCCAGATCGAAGACCACGTTCCGGAGTTACCCTGCCCAGCCGCCATTAGCAGCTTTCCCTCGGTGCCCCTGGTTCGGCACTTTCCCTTAATTCGAAAGAAACCGAACAAACCCACGAATGGTCCTTAGTGGTAGTTAGCTGCAACTGCTATGGTACTAATTTCGGCATGAGGACTTTGTGGTACCCGGTCATCTCAGCGGTACTTAGCCGCAAATCTTATGGAACGATTTTCCGCATGAGGTGGCAAAAACATTGTCCGGGGTTTTTAAGCACTTTGCGACCCACCAGGAGAGCATGTTTGGAGGGAAGGTGCCTGAGACTAAGGGGAACAAATGCTACCTGAGAGCCAGGCAGATCACCCCACATTGCGGCCGCAGGAGCTCCCGAACGTTGCTAGGACAACGTGTGCGGCAGGTCAGAATTTTAACATGGTAGTGTTTTCCCTATACTGCATGGATCTGAGAGCTATTGGGGGATGTAGGACATGTGGGGTTATTGTATGTTTTTATTATGTTTTGGGGTACTTTTATGTTTTGTGTTGGATTCACTTTTCCTGGGAGATAAATGGCTTACTGGTCTTTAACTCAATTATCTCCCAGGCCCAGAGATTCTTGGGAGGGGCTTGCATTGTATTGTTTGGAAACCCCCTGCTGGGGTCTGTGCATAAAAGGCAGAGTTTGGCTCATTAAAATCAGTTGTACTCCCAGAACTATGTGTCATCTTGTTACTGGGAGGGGAAAGGGCTATTCACTACTCAGCAACTTGTTCCAGCTCATGGAGGATTCAGCGGGGAAAATCCTTGCAAGGACTATAGCTCCCAGGACTGTGTGTCGTCCAGTCCCTGCGAGGAAATAAAGCTAGTCCCCTATCCTGTTCCAGGACAGAGTCTCCAGGAGGACCCCAGTCAAGCCACGGCGACTGAGGCAGAAGCGCCAAGGTTTTCCCTGGTTCCACCTAGGAAGCGATCCTTGGCGGAGGTACCCAGCTGGGGAACAGGGAGCTCTGCTACAAGGACCCTGCCACCAATCTCCCTATACAGCACATTCCTGAGTCCTCATGGTACAGAATAGCAAATAGCATATGTTCTTTTTAACACAGACATTCATACCTTAATATGAAGCATTAGTTTTGTTGAGCTATTTCAATTGCTTTTGTTTTGAGGTCTTCATTACAAACTACTGAAAGTCTGTAAAAGTTTGATAATAAACCTGATTTTCAATGGGAGTTTAAGATTTTTTTTTACAACTGGGTGTATATACACATAAAATCTTTAATATTTTGTTGTCGTGTTAATAATGTATGTACCAGCAAATCTCAGATGCCAGTTGTAGGTAAAGGGGTGTCTGTTTATTAAATACAGCAGAGAGGTCATGAAAATGGTTACTTGCAGAGAGGCTGCATATTTCAAACTGATTCAACTGAAACTAGATATGGTAAACAGTCATACCAAAATGTAAATACTGCTATGTGACTGGTTGCAACTTACAAATGCAACTATGATATATATATATATATATATTTTTTTAAAGGGACACTATAGTCACCAGTGCAACTACATGTATTCCTGACCCTATAGTGTTAACACCACCATCTAGCCCCCCTAGGCCCCTCATGCCTCCATAAATATAGTAAAACTCTTACTGCATTCAAGCCAGAAGCTGTAACTCTGCATGTTGTTTGCCTAAAAAAAAATAAACAAAATTAACAGTCTGCTGATATCATCAGAAGTTGTAGCCTGATCCAATCACAATGCTTCCCCATAGGATTGGCTGAGACTGACAAGGAGGCAGATCAGGGGCAGAGCCAGCATGATTCAAACACAGCCCTGGCCAATCAGCATCTTCTCATAGAGATTAATTGAATCAATGAATCTCTATGAAGAAAGTTCAGTGTCTGCATGCAGTGGGAGGAGATACTGAATCACAGGATGCTCGTGCACAGCAGATCTGAGTGCCTCCATCAACTCAGAAGTCCCTCTGGTTCACTCTGAGTGACTGCAACTGGAAGTGTTCCTAGCTTTCAATGTAAACACTGTATTTTCTCAGAAAATAGAGTGTTTACATGAGAAAGGCTGCAGGGAGCTATAGTTCTCACCTGAACAACCTCATTAACCTGAAGTTGTTCAGGTGACTATAGTGTCCCTTTAATAAAAATGTATGCAACATGAGAGAGCATACAAACTGGATATTATTCTGGATAGGTAATAAGTAAAAGTTCTTAAACAAAGTTCTATAGCAGGTAACGGTAGCGGTTTGTGTACACCTTTGCACGGTTACAGATTAAGGATGTCCGCAGGGAGTATGTATAGCAGACTTCTTTCCTTCCTGTTCGGTTGTCCGTACCCCCTTGATTGTGTCCAGAACAAATGATGGCCCCCATTTTTATATCTACCCCCCCCCTCCCCGTCCACCCCCCTGTCCACCCTCCCAAAACCGCCAATCACTCCTGGCTGTTAACCAAAAATCAGCAATTAAGTCATGCACTTTCTCTGGGTGGCCACCATTTGTATGACCGAACCCACGTGTTCCAGAGAATGGCGACCATTTTGTCTCACTAACACAGGCAGCAGGACTTGGTCGCCGAACACCTGGAACTCTTTTCAGCTACAAAATATCACAAACCCAGGCAAAGATTGTACCACTGCCCCTTCCCACTTCCTGACCATCTAGATCTGGATTCTCCAAACTCCGGCCCTCCAGATTTTGCTGAACTTAAACTCACATTATTTTCAGTCTACTCCATTCATAGAATCATGGGAGTTTTAGATCAGCAACATCTGGAGGGCCGGAGTTTGGGGAAGCCTGATCTGGATGAACGACGTCCGGGAGATGGGATCCACCAACTGGGGCATTCGCTCCCTCTAAGCCATGAGGAGCTGGTCAGAAATGTCCCCAAATGACTATTCCGTTCTACCAAATAGGTCTAAGCACTCTTTGGACAGATTGGGTGCTTGGGTCCGGGCTATTTGGGGATGTAAAACTTGTGGGGTCCCTGTGAATAGTTACTGTAACAGAGATAATTGAGTTACTCCGTTTTGACTCTATCTCCTAGACACAGGGAGGCTTGGGAGGTGTGTGTATTTTGTGAATGGAGACCCCATGATGGGGTCGGTGCATAAAAGGCAGAGTTTGTGCTAAATAAATCAGTTGTACTCCCAGTACTGTGTGTCATCCAGTTACTGGTGAGGAGTAGAGCTATTCACTTTACAGCGCCATGTTCCACAGTTTCTGTCTTCACAGATCCAGCGAGGAAAAGTCCTTATCAGGACTAGCGCTCCCCAGAAACAGAAAAGAGCAGGGGGACATATATCTTTAAAAAAAATATATATATATATGTTTATTCTAAATAAAAAAAACAAGTTAAAATAATTTGATGCTTCTTAAAGCTTAAATAGAAAAGAGAAAAAAGAAAAAAAACAAGGCAAAGAGCTTGAATGTCTAGCTCACATTAAGCAAATATCTAAAGTGAATAATAGTCCCTCTACATTTTCCTATGGGAAGTGCCACCCATCATAAAACTAAGTTATAATACAATGTCATACCATGGAGATGAACAATTCAGAAACCGCCTGACATAAAATTCAATTTGGAGTGGTCATCTTCACTGTAATGAGCAGAAAAAATATACAGCAATGTGCCAATTCTTTATTCTGAGAATTTGATTTATAGAGCATTAATATATATATATAAAGGGAGCAAAACATATTGCCATAAAGCTGTTAGCAGAAGAAAATATAATTTATAGGCCTGCAAAATTCTTATTAAAAAGGGCACCACTGTAGAGATGAGTTAAATTTTTTTTTTGTTTGTTTGTTTTTTTAACTATGTCCATCAGTCATTGACTTCCATTATATTAAGCATATGAGTGCAACGCAGATTTACAGATGGGTGTTAAGAGCCGTTAAAGTGCTGCTCATCATGCAAGATTTGTTTGCCATTTGGTCTAGAAACCTAACTTAAACTGCAACAGTTAAAATACACCCAGAAAAGGAAACATTTCAAGATATGCAAACATCAAAAGAAGAGAAATGTCTATTTGCCTATATCGGAGCTTCATATTTCAAACTCCTTAATATGAATGAGGGAAGCACGGACATTTTGTTTAGCTTTAACTATTCCATAATCATTTCCACATTAGGAAAACCTCAAAAGATCGAGAAACATTTAGGAGTTGTCCCACCCTACTGTAGATGGAGTCAACCCTTTTTAAATGACAGACCATTTCTGACTCCAGAAAGGTTTTAAGATAACCCAGGGTCCTAAACAGGATACAAAATTGGGGCCCCCTCCTATAGCCATGAACTTTGTTCTGAGAGTGGTGTGTGTTGTGTGCAGGAGCGGACTGACAGTGCCGCGAGCCCCTGGGCAAAACTAGGGCCTGGGCCCCTTACAGATTAATATATATGCTAGTATACATGACAGTGTAGATGTACCGTGTATTTGATTATATGTGCATGTAAAGTGAATGTATGCTTCTGTGTGCATATTCACTGTAAGCCCTGGTGTCCGTTAATATATGTATTTATATATGTGCTTTTGTGTGTAGTACCAGGATCCGGGGATTCAGAGTATGTATAAATACATGTTCGTTTTTTTTTGTTTGTTTTTTTAAATAGGGTAGTATTTATGTGTGTTTGTGTAGTATTGTGGTGGAATCTCGGTAAAAATAAATTTAGTAGGCCGAGATTACCACGTGGCATGTGTACGTGCATATGCTGACGTATCGATCAGTTGGTTGCACGAGGCAAGATACGATCAGTAGTGTACGGAGCATGTGCAAGAATACAGGATGTAGTATTCCCCCTCCTCCATTGTGCTGGACAAGCCATGCGGTCAAACAGGAAGTTAATTCTTATTTGTATTGATTGGTTAAGAGAATGTGCGGGTGGAGCTTAATATGGGAGGAGTTATGTGCCTATATAAGGAGCCTGCACTATTGTCCGGGGCTCAGAACTTGCTGTATTTTGGTGACGTTAGTCCCTCTGAGTCCCGATCGGTGATCCAATAAAGAATCTCTTCCTTCCTGAAGAAACCTGTGTCCATCTCTCTGTGCTTGGCTTCCGTCAGTTTCTCCGGTATCATTTGGTGCATTGGCCGGGAAGCTCATCGTTCAACGGTAGCTGAGAGGCAGAGGCGTGAGACGGTCTATCTTTGCCCACGTTCTCTACGGCTGCACCCCTGAACTTCTGCGTGGACCTCCCTTCGTCTCGGCGCCACTGGTCTGTTGTCCAGGAGATCATCGGCCTCTACGTGAGAAGTGCTGGGGTGTCCCCGTCGATGAGTGTGAACTCAGGTTCAGGAACGAGGAGGTAAGACAACTGCTGTTTTAGACGGCAGGACCCACTAGGGGTATACCGATTGTGCGGTAGGCCCAAAGGGGTTTTGAATCTGTGTATCTGCCCCCTCTGTCGGAGGGAAGGAGGGAAGGCGCACCGCTCGATCGAACGCTCTTTAGTCAGACCGTTTGATTTTGTTAGTCAGGCGGGGCTCTGGTGTAAATAGCCCTAGCCGGACACCGGTGTCTTGTCTAGACTAGCGTTCTAGGGTGTATATTTTGTTCGCTAGGTCGGAGGGACCGGGAGACTAAGCGGCGTCTGTGTAAATTCGGTTCGCTAGTTCTCATCCTATCTGGGCTAAGTGGGAAGGCGTGTAAATTTGGAACCCACTAGACTTTTGATAGTGCGACTAAGAGGCGTCTGTGTAAATTCGGTCCTCTAGCTCGCTATATATGTGGTGATTGGGCAGTGTGGCTAACCAAAACGTATGTAGATTGTTTTTAGGTAGTCCATTCAAGGTACTGGCCAATAGTTTAGTTGGGAATTGTAAATGTGTTAACGATTGTTTAGTAAAGTGTATATCTTGTTAGATAGCGCGAGCTCAGCCGTCTAGCGAGAGTGTTAATAGTGTGTTGCTGTATTATAGTGCACGGTACCATAACCCTGTATATTTACTGACACTGTATATAAGTACTAATCATTGTCGTCTATTGCATGTTTAACACCATAACCACTAATAATTGTATTGTGACCTTAACTTGTGCTTTGACCTATGCTAACCGTACTGTAACCGCTATTTGTAAAAGACGATGTTACTGGGGTGTGTTATAGACGGGTAATTCGAATATAGAGAATTATAGCGTGGGTGACTGTATAGTTACGCCAAAGGGCATAATATTGATTATATAGTGACTGGTGTAACAGCTGTGTGTGTACGGGAATTCCCTGAGTGTTTATTGTTATTGTGTACGTTTCACTTGGTAACCGTACCACGTGGTGCTGTTGCCAGAGGAAACGGGTGTGACTGTTGAATAGTACGCGTGTATAGTATTCGTTGTCGACGACGTTCCATTGTTAAGTATGGGTGCGTCGCAGTCAACGATTCCGGATCCCTTAGGTTGTATGGTGAAGAATTTTAAAAAGGGATTTAAAACTTGCGATTTTGGGGTTAAAATGTCTCCTGTACGTTTGGTCACTTTGTGTACTAGGGAGTGGCCTACTTTGGTTGCGGCATGGCCGCCACGTGGCAGTTTGGATCCAACTCTGGTACAGCGCTTACACGTGGCTGTATCAGGTAGGCCTGAACTTTACGGCCAGTTTCCTTATGTTGATTGTTGGAGACAGGCCGTAAATGACTCGCCAAAATGGCTCCGGACATGCCACGAGGAGCAGTGTCGCCTCATGGTAGCTAGGACTTGTTCGTCCACTAGGACTGGTGTTAGGCCCATTTTGGACACGCCCCCTGAGTCCGAGATCCCTTTGCCGCCCCCTTACTTTCCGTTAAGAGGAAGTGACGCAAACGCAGGAAGTCCTGCAGCCCTCCCCTCATTACCCCCATCCACTTCCGCTTCCTCCTCCAGTACAGGATCCACCCCCCCTCGTACTAAATCTCCCCTTCCGGAATCAGAACCAACCCCCATTAAAAACGAATATCCTGATTTGGCGCCACTTCAGACTTCCGGTCAAGCTTCATCTGGCTCGACTCGAAGTGTTTTATTTACCACCTTTTCCCAAAACCAAGCTCCCACATCCCCATACCCTATTTCTCCCCGACTGGAACCTATGACTGACGCCCCTCCACGTAGCCCCATACAGACCCGACAGTTGACCGGTGCCCAACAATTAAGACACTATCAGATGCCTCTTCGTCTGAATCCTGGGCCAGCCTATATCGATGCCGCAGGCCAAATGGCACTTGCTGACCCAGTCTTTGTATATGTCCCATTTACGACAACCGATCTTTTAAATTGGAAGACCCACAATTCCTCGTATACTGAGAAACCACAAGCTATGACTGATCTGTTCACCTCAATAGTACAGACACATAACCCGACATGGGCTGATTGCCAGCAGTTATTAATGACTTTGTTTAACAATGAGGAAAGGACAAGAATAAATCAAGCAGCCATTAAAGCACTAGAGGATAAAGCCCGTACTTTAAACCAAGCCAATCCATCAGCATGGGCCGCAACACATTATCCCAACACCGATCCCGATTGGAACGTAAATGGTGCTGATATGGTTCAACTCAGAGCCTATAGAGACGCTATAATTGCTGGCATGAAAGCCGGAGGAAAGAAAGCCATTAACATGTCGAAGACAGTTGAGGTGATTCAGAAAAGCGATGAAGCGCCCAGTGTCTTTTATGACCGATTATTGGAGGCATACCGCTTGTATACCCCCTTTAATCCGGAAGACGCAGATAATTCCCGAATGGTGAACTCCGCCTTTGTCAGCCAAGCTTACGGAGATATTAAGCGCAAGCTACAAAAGTTAGAAGGGTTTGCAGGTATGTCAATCACCCAACTAATGGAGGTAGCGAATAAGGTTTATATGAATAGGGAAACAGAAAGCAAGAAAGAGGAAGAGCGCAAGATGCGTAAAAAGGCTGATATGCTAGCGGTAGCGATCGCAGGCGTAGATAGACGGGGCCCAGATAGAGGCGATAGTAGATGGAATGAGGAACCTCTAAGTAGAAATCAGTGCGCATACTGTAGGGAAGAAGGGCATTGGAGAAATGAGTGTCCTCGAAGAGAACAGTGTGAGAAAGACAGACCTAGGATAGGTTATGGAAACTTTAGAGGCAGAGCGAGAGGTAGAGGAGGCCCCGGAGGGAGTAATGGTTATAGAGGGAGTAATGGGAACAGAGGAAGTGTTAGGGAAGACAGGTATATTCCAGCAGCGCAAAGGTCCCGCGATAGAGAAGGTAGGGACTTCGTAGGATTGGCTGACACGGTCATGGAGGACTATTGATACCGACCGGGCTCCATCCCCCTTGGTCGAGCGGAGCCTATGGTCGATGTATCAATAGGGGGGAAAAGGAGTGCGTTCATGATCGACACTGGTGCTGAACATTCAGTGGGGACTAATCTAGTTGCTCCTCCATCTGGAAGGACTATTACTGTGATAGGAGCAACTGGAAGAAGTGCTGAAAAACCGGTTCTTAAAAGTCGACTCTGTACATTGGGAGGCCACGTAGTAAAACATCAATTCCTTTATATGCCTGAATGTCCAGTCCAATTGCTGGGACGTGATATGCTATCAAAATTACAAGCGCAGATTACGTTCCTACCAAATGGAACAACATCTTTAAAGTTTAATGGACCTTCAGGTATCATGACATTATCCGTACCAAAGGAAGAAGAGTGGCGACTTTATACAGTGTTGACTAGCTAAAACCCTAGGAGTGATGAGACATTATTTAATATACCAGGAGTTTGGGCAGAGAACAACCCACCAGGACTGGCCCGCAATATTCCACCTATAAAAATTGAACTAAAACTTGGGGTTTATCCAGTGAGCCTAAGACAATACCACATCCCGCACAAGGCTAAGAAGAACATCCAATCCTATCTGGATAAGTTCATACGGTATGGTATCCTAAAATTCTGTACTTCCCCCTGGAACACCCCATTGCTGCCTGTTCAAAAGCCCGGTACAGATGAGTATCGACCTGTGCAGGACTTGAGAGCAGTCAATGATGCGGTTGTTAGTATACATCCAGTTGTACCCAATCCATATAACCTGCTTGCTTTAATTCCGGGCGGGGCTACTTACTTTACAGTCTTAGACCTCAAAGATGCCTTCTTTTGCCTCCGAATTGCCGCAGAAAGTCAATGTATTTTCGCTTTCCAATGGGAGAACGCTGTAACGGGCTCAAAACGCCAAATGACTTGGACAAGACTGCCCCAAGGGTTTAAAAATTCACCTACCCTATTTGGTTCAGCCCTAAGTCAAGATCTACTGGATTTCGAGTCCATCCCAGGAGAGTGTGTATTGTTACAATATGTAGATGACTTGTTGATAGCAGCAGTTACAAAAGAAATCTGTCAGCAAGCAACGCACAATCTACTGCACATTCTCTGGAAGGCAGGATACAAGGTGTCTAGAAAGAAGGCTCAGTTGTGTTTGCCAACTGTCAAATATCTGGGATTCCATATCTCTGAAGGTCAAAGAATTATGGGGCCAGAGAGAAAAGAAGCTGTCTGCCAAATACCAATACCCAAGAATAGAAGACAAGTGCGAGAATTCTTGGGGGCAGCAGGCTTCTGTAGGATATGGATTCCCAGCTATGCGATACTGGCAAAACCTCTGTACGCAGCTATCAAAGGTACAGAGCACGACCCCTTCTTATGGACCCAAGAACAGCAAACGGCATTTGAAGATGTGAAGAAGGCTTTGATGAGTGCCCCAGCATTAGGTCTACCTGATCACACACGACCATTCTACTTGTATGTACACGAGCAAAGAAGAATGGCTGTGGGAGTATTGACACAGTACTTGGGATCATGGCAAAGACCTGTTGCCTACATGTCTAAGCAATTGGATGCAGTGGCCAGCGGACTTCCACCTTGTCTAAGAGCCGTAGCTGAAGCCGATAAACTCACTCTGGGTCAAGAACTTTATGTACGAGTCCCACATGCAGTACAGACGTTGTTGGATTACAAAGGAAATCATTGGTTTAGTAACAGCCGTATGACCAAGTATCAAGCAATGTTGTGTGAAAACCCCAGAGTGCATTTAGAGACTGTAAACACCTTAAATCCAGCTACCCTTTTGCCACAGCCTACTGAAAGTCAACATGATTGTTTGGAAGTAATGGATGAAGTATTCTCAAGTAGACCAGATCTTCGTGATTTTCCCATCCAGAACCCCGATGTTCAATATTATACCGACGGCAGTAGTTATGTGAAAGAAGGGATCCGCTATGCAGGATATGCAGTAACAACAATAGACAAGGTGATAGAAGCTCGGCCACTGGCGAAAGGAACATCAGCACAAAAGGCAGAATTAATAGCACTAACACGAGCGTTACAATTGGCTGAAGGTTTAAGAGTGAATATCTATACGGACTCTAAGTATGCGTTTTTAACCACTCATGCCCACGGAGCTTTGTATAAAGAAAGAGGACTACTGAATTCAGAAGGAAAAGAAATCAAGTACGCAGCTGAAATCCTACAACTATTGGAAGCCGTGTGGGAGCCGAAAGAAGTCGGTATCATACATTGTCGAGCGCATCTGAGAGGAGATGGTGATGTAACTAAGGGAAATCGGATGGCAGATAGTGCAGCTAAGCGTGCTGCTGAATCAGGAAGACAGGAGTATGTGGGGCATATAGCTGCTCTTATACCAACTCCACTGTCCCAATGGACTCCAGTTTATACAGCTCAAGAAGAGGAGTGGTTAAAGACTGAACCAGGAAAGTATTTGGAGAACAAGTGGTATCAGCTAGAAGATGGAAGAATAGTCATACCAGCATCACTAGCGGTAGAAATTGTCCAAAATTATCATAACGGGACACATTCTGGGAGAGACAGTACTGAAGAATCTCTCAGAAAACATTTCTACATACCAAGATTGTCCAACTTGACTCAGGCCATTGTACGAAGATGTGTAACGTGTGCTAAAAATAATGCAAGACAAGGACCAGTAAAGCCACCAGGAGTCCAGTTTATGGGGGGACTCCCCATGTCCGATCTACAAATAGACTTTACAGTGATGCCTAAATCGGGTGGACATCGTTACCTGTTGGTAATTGTGTGCACCTATTCAGGCTGGGTAGAAGCATGTCCTACTCGTACAGAGAAAGCAGGAGAAGTTGTGAGATTCCTGCTACGAGAAATAATACCCCGATATGGACTACCCTGTTCTATAGGATCGGACAATGGTCCAGCTTTTGTTCATCAGTGCCTACAACAACTGACTCATATGCTTGGTATAAAGTGGAGGCTTCATACTGCATATAGACCCCAGAGTTCTGGTAAGGTAGAGAGAATGAATAGAACTATTAAGAACCAGTTGGCTAAAATGTGTCAGGAAACCCAACTTAAGTGGAACGTTCTCTTACCTATAGCTTTATTACGAATCCGCAGTACCCCTACCAGAAGGATGGGCCTCTCTCCTTTTGAAATTATGTATGGGCGACCACCTCCCGTACTTGGTAACTTAAGGGGGGATTTGAGTCAGTTGGGAGAAGGAATTACTCGGCAGCAGGTTGTAGAGTTGGGTAAGACTATGGAGGAGGTACAGAAATGGGTACAAGATAGATTACCTGTGAATATTTATCCCCCTGTTCATAGTTATCATCCAGGAGATCAAGTGTGGATTAAAGAGTGGAATAATGTACCGTTAGGGCCCAAGTGGAGAGGTCCTTATGTTGTTCTTTTGTCTACCCCTACAGCGATAAAAGTAGCCGAAGTGACTCCGTGGATACATCACTCCAGGGTTAAACCAGCAGCAGTCGATTCTTGGCAAGTTACAGCAGATCCAGAGAATCCCTGCAAGATCCGGTTAAAACGCACTACTCAGTCGGAGTAACGAGGAACTTGTGTGGATTACAACATTTTATTGTTACAGGGATTTGGTGCGTGAGTGAGAAGGCCATAATAAAGCCTGCCCGCTTACCAACACATAGTATATAAGCCAGGAAAGTCTCGAAGGGACACCTGTGAAGACGAGCAGAACTCCATTCCCTGCAGGCCTCACATCCTGGAAGCTGGGGCGCCTTCGCACGGACGAAGACTGAGGATGACGGCGAAAGATGTGCTTTTGATAGTGTTTATTTATATGTGTTTTTATATTCAGGAAGGTAGAGGTACCGACACTCCTAGCTGTGAGGTATGCATTAAGACTACGAGAACAGGTAACCATATTTCCCAAACCCTAATTTGGCATTCACAATACGAGTGTAAAGGAGATGTATCGAGATGTAGATACCTAAATATAGACTATAGTGTGTGCCATTTAGGAGTAGGAGAACCTAAGTGCTTCAGTCCGGAGTATCAACCTCGTACAATTTGGTTGACTCTCAGGAATGGAGATCCTCAGGGGACCCTAATTAATAAGACGGTGTTAGAATCCGTACATTCTTCGGGTGTTCTGCTATTTGATGCGTGTAAAGCGATATCAAGTGGTAGAAAGCCGTGGAATGTATGTGGGGATCTTAGATGGGAGAGGACGTATGGGTCTAATGATAAATATATTTGTCCCAGTAGTAAAAATAAATATGCAAGTCCTAGATGCCCAAATAAAGACTATAACTTTTGCCCATATTGGTCTTGTGTGGGGTGGGCGACTTGGGGACAGACAGTAGATAAAGACATGATAGTGACTAAGTTGCCGACTAGCCCATATTGTAAGTCTATGGAATGTAATCCCATCCATATACTTATAAATAACCCCGATAAGTTCTTAGACAAATATGGCAATTTATTTGGGTTTCAAATATACGGGACGGGTTTAGATCCTGGGACATTATTGTTTATAGGGATAGAGACTGATACGGTATCCTCCCAAACTCATCAAGTATACCATTCCTTTTATGAAGAGATGAGTATAGATAATAAGATCCCCCATAATGCTAAAAACCTGTTCATCGATTTAGCTGAAAGTATTGCCGGTAGTCTTAATGTTACCAACTGCTATGTGTGTGGAGGTACTAACATGGGAGACCAATGGCCTTGGGAAGCAAAGGAGGTAATGTCCGGTTCTGAGGCAGTTGACCAACTAATATCTACACAAGCCGATTATCATATGAGTGTTAGAGGTAAATCTGAGTGGAGATTAAAGACCTCCATCATAGGTTATGTTTGCATAGCAAGGAAAGGAATAATGTATAACACTTCTGTAGGAGAATTAACTTGTCTAGGGCAAAAAGCTTATGATGATGATACAAAGAATACAACTTGGTGGTCGGCTTCAAATGTCTCAGAACCATCTAACCCGTTTGCTAGATACGCCAATTTAAAGGATGTGTGGTTTGATTTATCCATCACATCTACCTGGAGAGCCCCAGCAAATTTGTACTGGATCTGTGGTAAGAAAGCCTATTCGGAGTTGCCACAGGACTGGGAAGGGGCATGTGTGTTGGGTATGCTCAAACCATCCTTCTTCTTGTTACCGATTGAAACAGGTGAGACTTTAGGTGTTAAAGTGTATGATGTGAATCATAGGAAGAAAAGGGGACCCATAGAGATAGGCGCCTGGGAAGATGATGAATGGCCTCCCCAGCGTATCATAGATTATTATGGGCCAGCCACGTGGGCTGAGGATGGTACTTTTGGTTACAGAACCCCTATTTATATGCTCAACCGAATTATAAGATTACAGGCGGTGGTTGAGATTATCACTAACGAAACATCACAAGCGCTCAATCTTCTAGCGAAGCATAACACCAGGATGAGGACAGCAGTCTACCAAAATAGATTAGCCTTGGATTACCTTTTGGCAGTAGAGGGAGGTGTATGTGGGAAGTTTAACCTGAGCAATTGCTGTCTTCAAATAGATGACGAAGGGCAAGCAATAGCTGAGCTTACTAGCCATATGGTTAAACTAGCGCATGTGCCTACTCAGGTATGGAAAGGGTATAATCCAAGTAGTTGGTTTGGTAGCTGGTATGAGTGGTTTGGAGGGCTTAAGGCAGTGGTAGGTGGAGTCCTACTGATTTTAATGTTGTGTCTACTCCTGCCGTGTCTTATACCCTTAGTAGTCAGGTCTGTGCAAAGCCTGATAGGAAATATAGCAGAGAGGAAGGCTGCTGCACAGATAATGGCGATTTATAAGTATAAGGCTTTAGATCAGGGAGAACCAATGCAGGAAGATGAGTGTTAAAAGATTCACATCATAAGATAAGTCTGGTCTGGTTCAAGGTAACTTGCGGTGTATGCAAACCAAGGTTAAGTGATGCCTCAAGTAATTGTGAAATATCAAGAGGCATCAAAGGGGGGAATGTGGTGGAATCTCGGTAAAAATAAATTTAGTAGGCCGAGATTACCACGTGGCATGTGTACGTGCATATGCTGACGTATCGATCAGTTGGTTGCACGAGGCAAGATACGATCAGTAGTGTACGGAGCATGTGCAAGAATACAGGATGTAGTATTCCCCCTCCTCCATTGTGCTGGACAAGCCATGCGGTCAAACAGGAAGTTAATTCTTATTTGTATTGATTGGTTAAGAGAATGTGCGGGTGGAGCTTAATATGGGAGGAGTTATGTGCCTATATAAGGAGCCTGCACTATTGTCCGGGGCTCAGAACTTGCTGTATTTTGGTGATGTTAGTCCCTCTGAGTCCCGATCGGTGATCCAATAAAGAATCTCTTCCTTCCTGAAGAAACCTGTGTCCATCTCTCTGTGCTTGGCTTCCGTCAGTTTCTCCGGTATCAGTATGGCAGTATGTATCTATAGTCACCAAAACAATTACAGCTTAATTTAGTTGTTCTGGTGTGTATAGTCAGTCTCTGCAGGCATTTTAATGTATACCCTGCCTTTTCAGAGAAAAGTGCTTACATTGCTGACTAGGGACACCTCCAGTGGCAGTCACTCAGAAGGCCACTAGAGGTGCTTCCTGGGTCAGTGATAGGCAATGAGCAGCACTGGTGTTCAGTGTCTTTATGGAGCGCTGAGCTTTCCCCAAAAGATGCATTGATTCAACACATCTCTATGAGTAGATAAGTGGCGTAAGCAGCGTTTTGCCATGCGTGCACATTAGCTTCCCAATGCTTTCCTATGAGAAAGCAATGGAAAGGCTGAGATCTCAGCCAAGGGGCAGAGCATGGGCTGAGCCAGCGCCGGCTGAACTGTAATAAGTTTATTACCTTTTAAAGAGGGTAAAGAGGGTAAAGGGGGTGCTGGTGACTCCAACTGTGTTTTTAACACTATAGGGTCAGAAATGCAACTTTGGATTCTGACCCTATGGTGTTAAATGCACATTTTTTTTGTTTTTTTAATTAATTCTAGCATGTCCAGGACATCAGTGTGTGTATGCAGGGGCATCTTTATTGAGGGTCTGTATGTGTGTGTAAATGCAAGACCAAATTAGCATGTAGTTAGTGTGTGAACCCAGGTTTGCATGTGTGTAAGGTCAGTGTACGTGAAAACAGGGGCATTTAGTGGATATAGTGCAGAAAAGAGGGTCAATAGTGGGTACAGGGGGTAATATAAGCCATTAAGTGTTCAGGGGAGGGATAGGGGCTGTAATAGGTGCAGATACAAATGGAGGCTACAGGGAGTAATGTGAGCTTTAGTATATGCAAGTGTTAATAGGGGCTGCAGTGAGTGCAGGGGGTAATAGGGTCTTGTAGAGGGTAACAGGCTAAAGTCTGTGCAGGCGGTATAGGGGTTGTAGTTAATGCAGTTGCTGTAGTGGGTGCAAGGAATAAGAAGGCTTGTAATGGGTGTAGGGGTTGTAGTGGGTGCGGGAGATATAGGCGCTGTAGTGGGTGCAGAGGGTTGTAGGGACTCTAGTTTGTGTAGGGGATAATAGGGGTTTTAGTATGTGTAGGGAGTGATCGGGGTTGTAGGGAGTGATCGGGGTTGTAGGGAGTGATCGGGGTTGTAGGGAGTGATCGGGGTTGTAGGGAGTGATCGGGGTTGTAGTCAGGGCCGGACTGGCCCACCAGGATACCGGGAAATTTCCCGGTGGGCCGTCGGCACCTGGGGCCGGGCAGACAACTGGGTCTGCTGGCGGCCGCAGGGGGAGCTGGCTGTTCTGTCTCTGCTCCCCCGCCCTCGCGTGCAGCTTAATGAGACCGGGGCCAGAATATGACGTCTGCGGGGGAGCAGAGACAGAACAGCCAGCTCCCCCTGCGGCCGCCAGCAGACCTCCCCAGCCAGCGGCCGCCAGCAGACCTCCCCCTGCGGCCACAAGCCCACCCAGCCGGTCACCCACAGGTAAAATGTGTGCGTCTGTGTCATGGTGCGTCTGTGTCATGGTGCGTCTGTGTCATGGTGCGTCTGTGTCATGGTGCGTCTGTGTGTCTGTGTCATGGTGCGTCTGTGTGTCTGTGTCATGGTGCGTCTGTGTGTCTGTGTCATGGTGCGTCTGTGTGTCTGTGTCATGGTGCGTCTGTGTGTCTGTGTCATGGTGCGTCTGTGTGTCTGTGTCATGGTGCGTCTGTGTGTCTGTGTCATGGTGCGTCTGTGTGTCTGTGTCATGGTGCGTCTGTGTGTCTGTGTCATGGTGCGTCTGTGTGTCTGTGTCATGGTGCGTCTGTGTGTCTGTGTCATGGTGCGTCTGTGTGTCTGTGTCATGGTGCGTCTGTGTGTCTGTGTCATGGTGCGTCTGTGTGTCTGTGTCATGGTGCGTCTGTGTGTCTGTGTCATGGTGCGTCTGTGTGTCTGTGTCATGGTGCGTCTGTGTGTCTGTGTCATGGTGTGTCTGTGTGTCTGTGTCATGGTGTATCTGTGTGTCTGTGTCATGGTGTATCTGTGTGTCTGTGTCATGGTGTATCTGTGTGTCTGTGTCATGGTGTATCTGTGTGTGTGTCATGGTGTATCTGTGTGTGTGTCATGGTGTATCTGTGTGTCTGTGTCATGGTGTATCTGTGTCTGTGTCATGGTGTGTCTGTGTGTCTGTGTGTCTGTCATGGTGTGTCTGTGTGTCTGTGTCATGGTGTATCTGTGTGTCTGTGTCATGGTGTATCTGTGTGTGTGTCATGGTGTATCTGTGTCTGTGTCATGGTGTGTCTGTGTCATGGTGTGTCTGTGTGTCTGTGTCATGGTGTATCTGTGTGTCTGTGTCATGGTGTGTCTGTGTGTCTGTGTCATGGTGTGTCTGTCTGTGTGTCTGTGTCATGGTGTGTCTGTCTGTGTGTCTGTGTCATGGTGTGTCTGTCTGTGTGTCTGTGTCATGGTGTGTCTGTCTGTGTGTCTGTGTCATGGTGTGTCTGTCTGTGTGTCTGTGTCATGGTGTGTCTGTCTGTGTGTCTGTGTCATGGTGTGTCTGTCTGTGTGTCTGTGTCATGGTGTATCTGTGTGTCTGTGTCATGGTGTATCTGTGTGTCTGTGTGTCTGTGTCATGGTGTGTCTGTGTGTCTGTGTGTCTGTCATGGTGTGTCTGTGTCATGGTGTATCTGTGTGTCTGTGTCATGGTGTATCTGTGTGTGTGTCATGGTGTATCTGTGTGTGTGTCATGGTGTATCTGTGTCATGGTGTATCTGTGTCTGTGTCATGGTGTGTCTGTGTCATGGTGTGTCTGTGTGTCTGTGTCATGGTGTATCTGTGTGTCTGTGTCATGGTGTGTCTGTGTGTCTGTGTCATGGTGTGTCTGTGTGTCTGTGTCATGGTGTGTCTGTGTGTCTGTGTCATGGTGTGTCTGTCTGTGTGTCTGTGTCATGGTGTGTCTGTCTGTGTGTCTGTGTCATGGTGTATCTGTGTGTCTGTGTGTCTGTGTCATGGTGTATCTGTGTGTCTGTGTGTCTGTGTCATGGTGTATCTGTGTGTCTGTGTGTCTGTGTCATGGTGTATCTGTGTGTCTGTGTGTCTGTGTCATGGTGTATCTGTGTGTCTGTGTGTCTGTGTCATGGTGTATCTGTGTGTCATGGTGTGTCTGTGTCATGGTGTATCTGTGTCATGGTGTGTCTGTGTCATGGTGTGTCTGTGTCATGGTGTGTCTGTGTCATGGTGTGTCTGTGTCATGGTGTGTCTGTGTCATGGTGTGTCTGTGTCATGGTGTGTCTGTGTCATGGTGTGTCTGTGTCATGGTGTGTCTGTGTCATGGTGTGTCTGTGTCATGGTGTGTCTGTGTCATGGTGTGTCTGTGTCATGGTGTGTCTGTGTCATGGTGTGTCTGTGTCATGGTGTGTCTGTGTCATGGTGTGTCTGTGTCATGGTGTGTCTGTCTGTGTGTATTTAAAAAGTGTTTTAACTCACCTTTTTTTTTCTCCCCACGCCGTGCTGGTCTCCTCTCGACTGGCCCTGCCTCTACGGGTGAGATCATCAAGCATGATGATCTGAGCCAATCCAATGCTCTGCCATAGGATTGGCTGCAAAGGCCCTGATAGTAGGTGCTGCACACTGTGCAATCACACTGTGCAGCACTGACACAGGAAGCACCTCTAGTGACTGTCTGAGTGACTGTCACTAGAGGTGTCACTAGGAAGCAATGTAAACACTGCATGTGAGTATGCTTAATGTATAATTGAATGTTTTACTCTAAAAGGACCAATATTATATATTAGAAAAAGCAATATATATATATATATATATATATATATATATATATATATATATATATATATATATATATATATATTACTCAA